>NC_056745.1:1392737446-1392849946 GCF_019279795.1 Protopterus annectens | reverse complement strand
GACTGTAGCAGTTATAAGCTTTTCACTACTAATATGACATATTCCATAGATATTCGATTAAGATAATATAAGAAATGCACCAGTGGATGTGAATTTACATCTAAACTATGGCTAAAATCTTTGTTTTCATTATAAATGTAATATATAAGCTTTTCTACTGTGTTTAACTTAGAAATGATTTTAAGGCTGGATCACAAATGTTATATCCTGATGTAAATAAATGGGAGATGGAAAAACTTACAATAATGTATTTATGTCTTGGTGAAAGCCCTAAGAGAAGCTCTAGAAAACTTGAACATAATGATGCAAACAATGTTAACATAATACAAAAAGCAGAACAAATTAATTCTAGTTGTTACATAACAATGTAGTGGTATTGCATGGCAAGGCATGATTTTTTTGAATATAGTGACAGATATCATAATTTTTTTCTCTTGTAAGATGTTCTAGCAACAGGAAAACAAACTGTTTGACAGGGGCTGTTGGAGTGACATTTGGTTTGAATGCAACTGACTCTTAATAAAACAGATCAAGTTTGAAAGCAATTTTGTCAAAAAATTAATAAAAAAATAAATAAAACAAGTCGATACGGTCTTTTATCAGGATACTCGTCCATGGTGTCTTCAGTGGAGTGCCTTACTGTTTCTGTTTAGCATTGGGTGTTAGAGGTTATCTACCCCTATCAGAAGTATTTCAGAACAAAGAAATTAAAATCAAATGTGGGCATGTATTAAAAGAGGAGTAGATGCATAGCAATATACCAGACGGCAGGGTTAACAAAAAGTTTAATCATACTGAAACAGTATGCAGTTTTCCCCACCAGGGTACTTACAAACCAGTCTATTTCCAATTGACAGAGTGCCATATTAACACATTAAAATGACAATACTGAAGCTGGACTTTAGAGCAGTAACACTCCACGTAGCCAACTAAGTTCAGCTCATCTTCAAGGTGGCAAAAGCTAGACCAATAGAACAGAATGAATGGCTAGATCCATGGAGGGTGTGGATAGCTTTAGTGTGTCAGCCAATTCATTTTGAGGCCTTCTGAAGCATCTGTCAGTCCCCTTATACAGACACACACACACACAGATATATACATATATATATATATATATATATATATATATATATATATATATATATATATATATATACACACACATACACACACACACACACACACACACACACACACACACACACAACCTGCTCTACTGCAGGAGGGGGGCACTAAGCTTTAAACTCAACCATCATGCAACATCATAAGCACAATGATCATCCTTTCCCTGAACTTCAGCTTAATAATGTCTGCACACCTGCATATGCAGAGGGTACCGTTTTCTCCCATGGAGAGGTGGACCACATCTACAGAAGTCATGACGGAAATTAATGCAACCAACTTACCAGCAGGAGTGTTGTACAATGCTTCACAAACCAAGTGGGAATGCGAATCACAAATTCCTACAAGTTCTAATTTATTATGTGAGCATTTAATACTTTTGGAAACAATCGGGGAGAAACAAGGCCACTGTTCATAAGACTGTGCACTTATTAGGTGATTCTAGCCTTAATGAACTCAAAAGAAATCTATTTATAATAAATAACTAAAAAAAAAAAAAAAAAAAGAGCTTAAATGTAATCTTACAATTGTTAACAAAAGGCACTTTTGCCTATGCTAGTGATATAGAATGATACAGTCATGAACAATGTTCAGGAAACTAGATTTTGATTATCAAATCAGATGCATGACAACACAGGAAAAGGAAGACTGCTATACCCATGGGGGAGGGGCAGTGTACATATAATGGGCTGGAGTTCCTAAGTAAAGACTAAGGAAATTAAAATGTACCTATTGTAATCTCAACCCAAGGGCTGTTGCAGGGTGAGCATAGGAGCCAGAGCTCAAAAAACAAACAAAACCCCTCCACCCCTAATGGCTGCCTTAATGATGGCCTCTGTTAGCTGACCTTCATACCAGTGATGAGAACAAATGGTCTGATTGGCCAGAAAAGGGCTGATACTTAGGCAATGGGGCCATGTATTCAAAAAATAAATACATAAAGGCACCTTTACAGATAGCAACAAAAAGTAACAGGATTGATACTAAGGCCTGTGATTCATTTTCGTGGAATCAATATACCTATCCATCCAAAGTAAAACACACCCCACTGCTTGTATTTCAATTTGCAGAAATGGCAAACACTATCCACAAGAGTATTTAATAAAAGGCCAGCAAAAATATTCTCTAGCTTGGTTAATTAATATAGCTAAAGATATCAAACAAGCTTTTAAATGCTCACTTTATTGTTTACAACAGCAATAATACCTTTAAAAAAATTATTAGAATGTTGAAACAGGTTTGCATATATCCCATGTGCCGCTGATACAAGAGGTTTGGGAGGTCACTTAGTGGAAGTTCTAGCTTTGCTGGAGTTTTCATTTTGTTTTTACTAATTGTTTTTTCAGTGACCTTCTCACTTATTGTTTTAGTTTGTTGTTTGGGATATTTTTGCAGTGACCGTAATGATAATGAACATCAGCTGGGTATAACAGCCCTGTTTCTTATGCTTAGTCAAACACTCTGCTTGTGCTGTGCTGATGAGGTCATAACAAGGCCAAAATATGCATATCCACAGCTAGTGGTGTTTGGCTTTATTGGCCTGAAATTGTCCATTAAAATGACGAAACAAGTCACAGGCATTCAAAATCGCCAATTAGATGAAACAGCTGATGTTCATAAGGGTCATTTGCATACATCCCCTGTGCCTCTGATACAAGAGGTTTGGGAGGTCACTCAGTGGAAGTTCTAGCTTTGCTGGAGTTTTCATTTTGTTTTTACTGATTGGTTTTTCAGGGACCTTCTCACTTATTGTTTTAGAAAAATAAACTAAGAACCTGATGTTTGCAGATGACATATTAGTAACACTTGGTGATATAAATAATTCAATATAAATATTCAAAATTTGTAAATGCTATTTAAAAAGACTTCTAAATGGAAATTTAAAAATGATAACACCAAGTCTATGTTACTATATTGAAACATAAGATTGTCATAGGATAATAAATATATATATTTAGATAGAGGAAGCAGTGAAGCAATACATTAAATCCTTAGATATTATTGCTGACTATATAGGTTATATGACTGAAGAGAACTATGAAAAATTGAAAGAAAACCTAAACTTAAGTAGAAAATGCAACAGTATATTTCACATTTGAAGATGCAACATTCTGCATATATTACAAATGACTTCATTAATATCAAGATAAAACAGTTAATAAAAAATAGAGAAATGCTGATAGTCTTTTTGTGGTTGCTATCAAAACCTAGAATTTATTTTAGAACTTGCAATGGAGGAGGAATAAGGTTTCCTATATATATATATATATATATATATATATATATATATATATATATAGTGCATGTGTGTATATATACACACACATATATAAAACTTTTATTTGAAACCATTTTCAAGGCAAACATAAGCTAACTTCAGGATATAATTGTAGCACAAATACAAATATATGACAAAACTGAATAAGTTACGAGTTTAATCATTGAAAATGTTATAATGCAATACCATCTGACACTATAAATGTTCAATTTACATTTAGATCATACAAGTCAGATAACTGTCCAAAATATGTAAGAGAAAATATCTTTGACAAAATACAAGGAGGAAGAAAAAATAATTTTCAGTGTTTAATAATATACTGATAAGGAAAATTAATTCCAGACATGCTTATCTAAACTATATAGATTAATTCCAAGCAATATTGCAAATATTAAACATATATTTAAATTATTTAATACAATGTGACTTTAAAAATAGAAATGAAAAATGGAAATAGAAAATTAATATTGAAATCAGTAAACATCTGCTTACACATTTTTGGAAAATTAATAAATGAAAATATCAAAATAGAGTGCATATAATAACATATAGGAATTCTAGAATTAAAAAAAGAAACGGCATGCTGGAATGTTTTAAAAGTTGATTGTTAACATGTTTTCTTTTTTTAAAAAATTAAGAAAGTTTAGGGAAATATACATATTTAGAGCTTTATGATTAGACAAGTGTACAATTTCAAAAATGGTGACATTAGTTAATGTTCCAACTCTAGGATATGCTAAACAAATCATAATACTCATTACTATGGAGCCTTTACATACACTTCCATCCTTTTCAAATTTTCTGACGTCAGACACTGTACTATGCCAGAAAGAAACAGAAGTCATAAAAGCTGTAATCGATGCATGTTAATACAAAATGTAAATACTGGATAAAGTTAAACTCATTTTTAGAGTAGTAGTAGAAAGAAAATTAGAGTCAACACATTCTACAAGAAAAATTCAGAATTACTTGACACGACCTACATTTTACATAGACCTGTATAATGATGCATATCTTTTTACTCTGAGTTATTGTTAATTATACCATGACCCCCCCCAAAACGTGCACGCTGATTGGCCAGCGTGCACATTGTAAATCGAGTTATACTAATGGAAAAAGGTCCGGTCGCCCGGACTTTTTTCCATTAGTATAACTCTACTGTCTCGCTATGTTAAATGGGTTTCACATACCGAGACAGCTTTAAAATAAGCAACGGAGATCTCCGTTGCTTATTTTAAAGCTGTCTCGCTATGCTAAACCCATTTAACATAGCGAGACAGCTTTTAAAAAAAAAAGCAACGGAGAAAGCAAGATCACCGTTGCTTTTCTTACTGTTTCGCTATGTTAAATGGGTTTAACATAGCGAGACAGTTTTAAAATAAGCAACGGACATCTCCGTTGCTTATTTTAAAACTGTCTCACTATGTTAAACCCATTTAACATAGCGAAAACAGTAAAAAAAAGCAACGGAGATCTTTCTTCCTCCGTTGCTTTTGCCCACAGCTCTGATGTACTGTGCAGGCGCGCAGTACATCAGAACTGCCGCGGATGCCAGACATCTGCGGAAGGGCAGTAAACAGGCATTATACTATGCCATTATTTAAGAAAAGTAATAGTTTCTTTTCTTAAATAATGTCATGATATAATAATAACCACGCCTGGGTGTGGTAATGCTATTACCACGGTTGGCTTTGTTTGGTCGCCCTCGGGACCAAACCACGCCAACCGTGGGTAAATCCAGCATTACCCACACCCAGGCGTGGGGTTATTGCTATATTAACTGTATTTATAGAATACATGAAATACATCATGAAATGTTTGGAGTTTAAAGAAATTACTTCAGCTTCATGTAGTATTGCCAAGAGATATCTGGTAATCACTAAACTGACAGCTAACTGTGGGTAAAAGTCCAGCACGACTGCATTCACTGACAGAAGTCTACATGAAGCTAGGCTCCCAGCAGTAAACCAAGAATCTCTACTTAGTTCAAATTTAGCCTCAGCAGATGAACTGTGCAAAGGAATGTTTCCAGTTGACTGCTTTACTATTAACTTTTTTCTGCCTTATTTTGTGACCGGTTTTGTCAAAATAAATTGTTATGTTTAAATAAACCTGCTGTTAAATCATTCGCTACAGAAGATTATTGTTATTTTAAAGACTGACAAAAGTTTTGTCTACTTATGAACGACTTATTAAAAAAAATTGCTCCATTTTTCCCCAGACCATCTATTCTCCCCCTAGCTGCTCTAAAGGACCATCTACTCCCAAAGATGAGAGCCATACAGACCATCCATTCCCTCGGAGACAATGGCAACATGTGAGTGCATTAAGAGAGGTGATACCATCCATAAGGGGATTAGGATTTTCTTTTTAGGCACCACAGGTCTTCATTCCATATGTCTGTGAAGTCCCAAGGCAGAGTGCAACAAGTGTCTGCAACAGATGCGATTCCTACTTCTGGGAGAGTCGTGCTAAAATGGTTCTACCCTTTGAAAGGCAAATGCCTTTGATTATCTTCCATCTCCACTATGAATTCAACTGAATAATTGTACCAGACATTTTCCCACCCTCAAGAGAGGCGAGCAGTCTTTACCTTGTCATTTCTGTCCCTAATCAGCCCCAGCAGCACTCAAGCAAATAGACAAATTAGGTGTTTGGATTTTAGGCAATGCTCAATTCCGCCATGCTAGCAAAGCTGACAAGTTCAGTATCTGGTCAGCTTTGGCTGAAATACCGTATCACATATAAAAATATAAAGCGGTCACTAAATACATTTACACCACAGTGCATGACAAGGCTGTTATATGCACTTGTATGCAAAACAGGAAATCAAGCCTATAGCTTGGCAATTATTAATGCCTAAGCAGCTAGTGTTATGAATACCTCTCAACCTCTTAGAGGAAGAAATCTGGACAGAGGCACAAATAATGGGGAGGACAAAGGCCCCAAAACAGGGACACTTTTTAAACACTGCTCTTAAACTTAAAAAGTTGATAGAACAGGTTTTGCATTAGCATGAATTTTATGAAGAATATGAAGTTTAAACTTAAATGTATGCCATTATTTTCTGACTTCAGTCCTCAATCATTTGGCAAAGAAACAACATTTTTTGAGAAACAGACCAAAAATATGAGGCAAAAATCTGGACAGTTGAGAGGTATGGTGTTATGTAATACAAGCCAGTATTAGTAGTCGGACAAGTAATGGCTAGACAGCACATTCTCGTTGGCCACTACCTCAGTCCAACATACTGCAAGTGTGAGAGGCTGAGCTGCACTAAAAACACACACACACATGTAGATCTACAATAACTAGGATTAATCACTGGACAGTCTGCTTTCCTGGAGTAATCCCTTTATGTTATATATACAGATTTTATAAATGTGATTCTTTAAACCAACCAAATTTCACTACTAATGAAAGAGAGTTTCTCATCAAGTTTACGTAGATATACCTCTTTTACAGACTTTTCATTTATTACATTTATTTAGTTGAGGATCTCTTTACTTAAATATTTCAAAATAATAAACTGTAAAAATCAATAATGTTAAAGACAAACATTAATCTTTCTATCAAAGTGTGTCTATACCCTTATAAGGACTGCATCAAAATCAGAATCAGGATATTAACATATTCACATACATTCTCTTATATAACCGAGACTTTATAGCATAAATATTCAGTACAAAGCACTTCACAGTGACAGTGGTCCCACTTATTTCATTTATTTTACATTTGTTAACCGGCTACAGTCCGGCTGGGCAAGTAGCCCATTTTCAGCGGAGACCCGGGGGAGACAAGCTCCATAAGAATACTACAAAAAGGTTACAAATTTTTTTAAAAGATTTACAAACAATATACAAAAAGTTTGACAGTTGCCAACAATCACAATTTACAAAAATGGCAATGCAAAACAGAAAACATTGCATTTCTTAAGCCTTACTACAGGCAGTAAATATGATTATTATATTTATTGTTCAATAAGAACATATTAATCAATATAAAATGGTATTATACATCATGCAGAGCTTGACAAAGGTTTGATATATGCATAGTCTTCTTCTTTTGGCTTTTCCCGGTTAGGGGTCGCCACAGAGGATCACCTGTCCGCTCATGATTGGCAGTGGAGTTTTACAGTGTCAAGTGGCCAGCCCGGCGCCCAACCTTCCACAGAAGGCACACACACACACACACACACACACACACACACACACACACACACACACACACACACACACACACACACACCTAGGGCCAATTTAGAGTGTCCAATCCACCTGCAGCATGTCTTTGGGATGTGGGAGGAAACCGGAGCACCCGGAGGAAACCCACGTGACCACAGGGAGGACATGCAGACTCCGCACAGAAGGCACCCCAGCAGAGGATCTAACCAGAGAACAACTTGCTGTGAAGCGGCAACGCTAACCGGTGCACCACCATGGCCGCCCTGATATATGCATAGTAAAAAAAAAAAAAAAAAAGGAGGCATAACAATCCTATAATCTGATTCTTTTGGAAGTGTAATCTGCAGATTGAGCTACATTCATGGTAATCCATCTTTTAATTTTCCAAGATCCAAAAATTGAACAACAGAATTCATTACAAACCCCAGATACTGTATAGCTATGGTAAGTTTAGTCATAGCTCAGTTACTTAATACCTTTTGACTAACAGGTCTGCATACTATTCTCTCTCTCTATTTTATATACAATACATACATTATATAATTAATATATATATATAGTATATCTATGTATGCATATTTATATATATATATATATATATATATATATATATATATATATATATATATGTATGTATGTACAACATACACACACAAACATATATATATATATATATATATATATATATATATATATATATATATATACATACACACACACACACACACACACACACACACACACACACACACACACACACACACACACACGGACTAATATAGCATTATTTCAGTTCATGAATATGTCCTAATGTACAACGTTTGGAAGAGTTTATTATGCATTTATCCAGTTCAAAGTTTAGTTTTTATATAACAACTGTTTTAGCAATACTGTTAGATTTGGAATCACTTCACTTCTTCAGCATTCAACATGTTCAAATAAATGAGGGAAACAGGTTTATATCACGCATGGTAAAGACCTAGTTTACTGTGCAGTCCTTTTTAAAATAATCCAAAATAGAACAAATGCAGTAGCCTCAACCATAAAAAATAAACAAAGAAACTAATAAAAGCAAATAACCTAAAGGCATGTTACTAGAATGAGCTATATTGGATAAAACGCCCTATTTTCTGAACTATTTCCTGAACTCAACAACTACATTTCCTTCATCTGTGTGCCAGACTTTTGCAATATCTACAATTACAAATTAAATTATCACTGTTAATGACGGCTATATTTTTAAATGTATGCAGCACTAACCTTCCATAAACGGCGTATAAACTCAAACTTAAAGCAACAGATCAGAAGCTTCTTTTAATAAGTCTTTCTGGCGTGGGAGTTACAATCTTCAGAGCAACAACACACCAAAATATTCATAGCATTTTGTAACAAGGCAAGTGTAAGTTAACGTACAAAATGCCTTATGGTTCCTCCTTAATGCAGGAGGCCACTATGAAGTGCATGAATGTAGATCACGAAGAGCCAACCATATTGCAGGATGGCAGAAAACAATTTGAAGTGATTGGTCAGGCTAACAGTTTTACTGCTGTCTGCATTAACAGAAATATTACTTGCTGCTGCAAAGTAACAGTGCTACTCGCTGTGGAGATGTTGTGCTGCATACTTCAAAAGGATTCGTTACTATCTTTACCCGTCAGTGAACCATATAAATATCAATTTGCATTATGCCCTGCTATACCAGGTTTACGTATTTTACTTATATTTTGTTAAAAGGATAACTGCTGAGCATTGCCTGCTTACTGTGGGGGGTTCCAAGTGTAAAGCACCATAAAGTAGCGATACAAAGAGACATCAACAGGAAATCATTACAGATCACGTGCCACAATTAACAAATAACTGATCCAGTAAAACAAAGATGTCGAACAATGAGTTTGGGAAGCTGCATTATGCAGAATACTTACAGCAAAGAAGTATACAAATTTATGTACAAAGAGCAAAAATTATTTAGGATAACTATTCTCAAAGTCTAGCTATTAGCACACAAGAAATCGAAGAAAGAAAAAATATAATGACTACAAGAGGCAAAATATGAACAAAGACTTCATAAACTGCTGAAAATTAATTTAATGGGGAAGAAATTGCTAACCATGTTGTCTGAAGAATTTAAAGACTGTAGTACAACCAAATATTAACAATGTACGCAAGCACTGTATTTGAGGTAAAGTTTTTTAAAAGTTCATTTTAATTCCTGATGTTTATCAATTATTAACTGGATGGAACAGTCTTGATGCATTGTTTCCGGGCAAAGTTTTCATGATTAATATAACTTTAGATCTTCACTATTCACACCTGTCTAATTCAACTATTGGACCATCAGGCACCCGTAACAGTTTTCCAGACTCATTATCATAATGCTCCATGTTCTCCTGCTTCTCCACATCGAGTACGTCTTTGAATAACCAATCTGATTCTACATGCAGCCCTACTTGCCACTCATCCAACAGTCTTCACTTATAACAATTTATGAGGCCAGAGGAAGGTATGAAGAGCCAACCATATGGCCAGTACACTGCTTTCATATCTTAACTAGCCAGTCAGCACACTTCATGACAAGGATAACCAATACGATAAGTATGATGGTTGACCTTGACATACGATAAGTATGAAGGTTGACCATGACTTCAAGATCACATATAGCTGGTAGTATTTATACAGCAAAAGTCTGTGGAAAAACACAAGTCGCTGCAGTACAAATATCATCAACTGAAGCATTCCTGAAAAAGCTAAAGTAGTAGCCAAAACCCTTCCAAAATGGCCTACGAGTTTACTACGTAAGGTTTTATTTCATTTACCATAGCAGAAAACAACACAGCCTAAGACCCACTGGGCAGGGTGACCCAGGAAACTTTTTGATCTACTCTGCTATGGGGAAGGAAACAATAATTTGATCATCTATCCAATGATCTTTGTTTAATTAAAAACATGTTCTCCTGCAGACATCTAAACAATGTAACAAATATTCTCCACAATTTGAATACTGAGGGGAAAATACTGTAGACTGATTTAGATTTGCTTCTTTGACTACCTTTAGCATAAAGGACTGCTTAAGTTATAACCCATATAAAATTACAAAATAAAATGTAAATTTACTAAATGCAATGTTTTTTAATCCAAAATGTTCCAGTTACTCATCTACTGCTATTACTTAAGGAATTACAACACTCTTAGAATATGGTAAGCCTTTTCATATCCTTATTTAGCAATGCTTTCTCCACTAAGAAGAACTTAAAAAAAAAAAAACAGTAGCCCTCAGTGAAGGGAGGGTACACCCCCACAATCTTCCTTCCTTACTTAGCAATATCATCATCTAAGATATCATAACACTGAGGGAAGTTAGCTTAATGTAAAAAACTGATGAATTATACATTTACCCACTCACTGTACCACTGTCTCATAACCATTTTGCAGCTGTATGGAGATTTTTGCATTTGGTATGTGAAATCCTCTTCTGTAAATGGAACAATGCAGTGATAGTAAAATAGTTCATAATGAAGGATCCCCACAGATAGCATTCCCTAAGTATTTATTAGCAAAGTTATAAACAGACATGTTGAATTTTGGACAACTCTGAAAGAATAGCATAAGAGGGTAAAGGCTATAAGCTACTAGCAAGTCTTAGCTTACAGTTGTTGGACCTTGAGAAAGATGCTTAGATTCATAGCTTTATAGGTATTCCAAGGCCATTGAGGCTTATGACTATTCAAGCCTTGCCAGTACCCTCCCTCAGACTGTCCCCTCCTTTCTTTAGGAGCCCCATACCAATCAATCCCAGAGTAAATTGGTGGATACCCAGTCATATAGGTTATGTTAAAGGAAGATGGTAAGTTGTACTGCTTAACATGCAGGGGAGTTTATCGCAGCAGTTTGGGAGGTGCTAGGTTATAAACCTGTTCCTGCTCCATGTTTTATTTATCTGTTGGTGAAGATTTAAGTCCCTAGCCCAAGTACTATTCATGCTATTGGGCTTGCAGAAATACAGGAGATCCAGAACTGTCGGGTCTCTAATGGCACAATAAGTGACACACACATCTCAACTCAAAATGTCTGATGGATACTGACTAAAGGAATAAAGCTTCCAGCTTCTCTTGGTAGCTCAGGAGCCTTAAGCCAGAGATCTTTTTGTTTAATCAACCTTTGGGGTCTTTCTAATTGCTTGATATGTTTAATGAGATACATCCCAAAGGGGGAGTTGTACTTGATCAATGCTGAGGATAAGAGAGATTCTCTCATTATACCTTGATGACATTCTTTTGGTAATTAAGCTTGGCTAAATAAAAGGATCTCTTGGCACTCAGTGTCACATGATGGTCAAAAGAGAGGAAGCTGTCAACATAAGTACTTAAGTTCAAGACATTTTTATTTTCTAGTGGTCCATCATCTATACAGTATGACTACGGGAGGAATTGTCTACAAAAATTATACTACATGTTTTAACATTTAGTTCCAGCCCATTATTAGTATACCAAGAGTTTACTACGGATAGGTCATTCTGAAGGTACTCAGTGCCACAATGTGACTCAACCACCAATTTTCAGGCTTTGCAAACTTAAGTTAGCTGGAGGTCTTGACTCTCTGCTTAGAAATCTGACAACATCAAAAAAGACAAGTCTCAGCCCTGAGGGACAAAACTGGCCATGTTTATACTTTCTGATGAGGCAACTGGAACTCACAATGGATGGTTTCCGTCTTCCAGCCAGTTTGCTATTCATCATACCAAACGTGACAATTTTTACAGCATTTAGCTTTTGTATGATGCTAGCATGGGGAATGGTATCAAGATATGGCACAATCACTGCATGCCCACCATCTACAACCTCTGTAACTCTTTCAAAGAAGTTTACTAGGTCAAATTGACAGGATTGACATTTTACAATGCCAAACTGTTGGGGATCAAGTCTAATAATGTTGTTGATATGACAGTTTATGAAGTTATACATTTCATGGTTTTGCGGTGGAGGCTTGTAAGGCTGATGGGTATATAAATTATCCAGGTTAGTTTTAAGGCCAGTCTTCTGAAAAGGCATTATCAATGGCCTGCAAACTGATTGCCTAGTACTTACATATGAACATCATGCTTTTATCACCTGATATTTATGTATACAACTTCTAAATGCTTTTAATATTTTATTTATGTAAGAAAAATCTGTTTAGTGTCATTTTTTTAAAACACTACAAACTATTTGTTTTTTTTTAGTGCATTTTTTTTCAACTGGCTGAATAATCCGAATTTAACCATACAGCCATTGTTTTAATAACTGCAGGTATAGCACATGTTTCTTGGTCAGGAAATACTATTTCATCATCTTTCCATTCTCTTACATTATGTCCAAAGTCTGTTCTAAGCTTGTTGGGTTATTATACGAATGTTATACAAATGTTGTGAAATTGTTTAATGTGTTCTTTATGAGGAACTAACGAAGATCATTTTGGGTAAAATAACCATTTTGATTAAAACCAGCCTACCTATTTTCCACAGAAAAGAAGAACTTATTCAGTTTGAATTATTGTTTTAATGTTGTCTAAAATCGTTTTATAATATACTGTTGCTATTGCTTTACATTTGCATACAAGAGTAAAACCTGAAGACTTGCATTTCCCAGATTTTTTTTTTCTACAGAATTTTTTTAAATGTTTTAGTTTACTTTTATCTATTTTTCACAGGTATTTACAGCATGAAATGTTGATTAAGGGATGTCTGCTTACAACATTCCATTTTATTACTTAATTATTTGCATGTGCTAAACAGGAAAGGCTAACTGGGTAAAATCCATTTTCAGTACAGAACCAGGGAGGAAAATAACACACAATACACAACATAATTTTTATAATAGGTTATAAGCCAAAAAAACAACAATAAAAAGACATGTTGCATACACTATACAAAAGATAATCTTTTAAACAGAGACAAAGTAAAATTATATACAAATAATGAGGGGAAAAAAAGCAGTATTCGAGTAAAATGTATCTTAACAGTTCACTTGTCTAACTAGTGTGTGTGTGTGTATATATATATATATATATATATATATATATATATATATATATATATATATATATACACACACACACACACACACGGGAGTGGCTGCTTGCAGCGCCACAGTCCAGCCAGTATACCAAAATCTTAGTCCTGGAGGGTATCTGTGATGTCTGTTACAAGGGCCATAAGTTGACCTGACACAATTGTACATACTGTAAATAACAAAACTGTACTTTGAATCTTAATTGTTATTGCCCGTTTCTCATGCTAAAATGAAATTGTAATTACTTTCTTCATCTTCTTAATTGTACCTATCTAAAGTATGCTAAGCAAATAATTATTTGTAATATTCTCTGTAACTAAACTATGTAATGCGGAGCTTCTCCCTGGGCCTCCACTGAAAATGGGCTCCCTGAGCCCAGTGGACCTCCCCGGTCATCAAACTGGAATAAATAAATAAATCGACGTTGGGTATAAAAGTGACATCTGCTCGTACCCTCATCAGAATTGTTTTGCCGCATACAGTAGTGCCTATGAGGTTTTACCTGGAGGGTCCTAATAGGAGACTCAGACTTGCATGTAGGCCAGTCCCAGGGCAGAAGGATGGCTGTGGAGATTAAAACCAGGGGAGATGATGGCAAAGTGCCCTCAGGAGATACCCGGGACAGTAGTTGTAAAGAGACAGGGGGTAGGTGGGTGGGACTGAACACTGCAACACAGAAGAGAAAGACATCTAGGGTTATGGCAAGTTCTTACACAACTATTCCATGTTCTTGTATTCTGATGTTGCAGTAATCATAACAGTAGGGAGAGTACCAGAGCTTTAAGTATGAACCTGGGAGGAGGAAGGGTTCCTGTGGTCAAGGAGACCCTGTAGGTCCTGACAAATCCTGCTCTAGCATGTGATGCTATGTCCAGCTTGTAGTGTTTGGTGAAAGTGTGTACTGAGGTCCAAGTAGCTGCTTCTAAAATGGAAGAGGAGTCTATGCCTTTGAAAAAGGCAGTAGAGGAAGCAGCTGCTCTGGTGTAGTGGGGTTTAATATTGCCTTGTACAGATTTCCCATGGTGGGAGTAGCACAAGGAAATGGACTTAAGAGCTCAATGAGGCAATGGTTTGCCTAGATACAGCTTTCCCTAGGGCTCTGGGATAGAAGGAAATAAATAACTGATCTGACTTCCAGATATCTTTGGTTTTGATAAAGTAGTATTGAAGTTGTCTGTGTACATCCAGGGAATGTAAGGTCCTTTCTGAAGCATTTTGTGGACAAAGACAGAAAACTGGTAGGTTAATGTATTGGTTCAGCGAGGGTTCATTAACTACCTAGGGCATGAATGAAGGGTTAGTCCCGAGGACAACTCTGTCCTTGTGGAAAACAAGGTAGGGAGATGTGGCCATCAGGGCTTGGATCTCTGAAGCCCTCCTGGCGGAGGTGAGGGCAACTAGCAAGACTGTTTTCAATGTACAAAGTTTTAAGGAAATAGAATGTACTGGTTCAAAGGGGGGGCATGGTTAGCTTTTCTAATACAAAGTTTAGGTTCCATGGAGGAGGGATGGGTTTCCGTGGGCGTTTGATGTGGAGGACTCCCTTTAGAAAGAGTTTGACTTCCAGTCTGGATGCCAGAGATGGTGAAATGTGCAGACAGGCAGAAATGGAAGATAAATGGACTTTGATTGAAGAATATGTTAGTCCTGTTTGGAGTAGCTCACACAAGTAGGACAGGACCCTTGGAATGGGGGTAGTGAGTGGGTCCTGGTCGTTCCTATAACAGCAATTGGAGAATCTGAGCCACTTAGCTACATAGTTTAGCCTAGTGCTAGGTTTTCTGGCCTGCTGCAGAACATTGAGTATGTTCACTGAATAAAGGTGTCTGTAAGGGATCAGAATCCTATCACCCATATGGTCAGTTTTAGGTTGTTTACCTGTGGGAGTAGCAGGGATCCCTTGTTCTGTGCGAGTAGGTTTAGACGGTGGGGTAACCTGTGGTGACTGCCCTTGGCTAGAGAAAATAGGAGGGGAAACCAATGCTGTCTTGGCCAAAAGGGGGTCACCAGTAGGATTTTTGGTTTGTCCTTCTGAATTTTTAGGAGGACTTTCTGGATTAGAGTGAAGGGGGGAAAGGCATACAGGTACATCCCCCTCATGAGAAGGAGAAGGCATCCACTTTCCAAGCTTGTGGATGTGGATTCCTTGTGCAGAAGTAGGGCATCTGCCTGTTGACTGGGGAGGCAAATAGGTGGGGTATTCCACAGGCAGACCTGTGTATCAAGTCTAGGAAAACCTCTCTCGGAAGCATCCATTTGAGAGAGGGGAATGAAGTTCTACTGAGTATTTGCCATAACATTCTGTGCTGAGGGGATATACATGGCTAATAAGTGGACCCTGAGAGAAGCAGCTAGATTCCATATCTGGATAGCCAGGCTGCATAATGGATAGGACCTGGCCCCCTCCTTGTTTATGTACCACAGGACACTCATTGTCTGTGATTACTTTTAGGGTTCCTGGCAGGATAGAAGGCTTGAATGTTAGAAGGACTAACAGCAGGGCTCTCATTTCTTTGATGATGTGGTCTTTTACCCTTGGAGTAGACCATTTTCCTTGTACTGACAGGTGTTGTTGATTTATTTGTAACACTGCACCCCAGCACAGATCTGAAGCATCTGTGGATAGCTGCTGTTGTGGTGCTGGAATCTGAAGGTGGGTCCCCAGGTTGGTCTGCATTGCAGATATCCACCAGTGGATCTCTTTTTTTAGGCAAAGGAGAAGTGGAAGTGGAAAGTCCAAGGGTTGGGTGTGTTGGGTCCATAGATATTTTTTAACACCCATTGAATTTTGTGCATGTGAAGTCTTGCCAAAGGCAGCGTGGGTATAAGGGATGCCATGTGGCCTAACAGTCTCAGGAATTCCCGAGCTGTCAGGGTGGTTTGGGCAAGGATCTGACTGAAGTACAAGCAGATTTCCTGAATTTGCTGGTCTGGGATGAAGGCCTTCATGCAGTCTGTGTGGAGTCTGCACTCGTGAACCCCAGAAGAGAGAGGGTGTTTGACACGAGTTGGTGGTCTTGATGCAGGATGAGTAGGTCGTCTAAGTATGGGTATACTTGTATACCCAGAGTCCTGCAATGAGCAATGAAGGGGGCTAGACACTTTGTAAACACTCTGGGGGTAGTGGAGAGACCAAAAGGCAATGCAGAGAATTGAAAATGACAGGAGCCTACTGAAAATCTGAGTTATTTCCTGTAATCTGGATGAATGGGGATGTGGAGGTAGGCATCCTTGAGATCTAGAGCTACAATGAGTGCCTGGGATGGGATTAGAGGCAAGAGAAGTGGTAAGGCGATCATTTTGAAACTGGGTACATGGAGGAAGAGGTTGAGAAAGGACATATCCAGGATAGGTCTCCAGGGACCCTCTTTCCTTGGTACCAGGAACATTCTGGAATAGAAACCTGTGTTCCTTTGAGGGGTGGGCGCTGGTTCTATGGTGCCTTGATTTAGAAGTTGATGAATGATGGGTGAGAACATGTGGATTTGTTTTTTTGGTGGTTGAGGAATCCCTTGGAAAGGTGGGAGCATTCACCAAGTCATGTAATATCCTCTCTGGATAATGGAGGGAACCATTTGTTCTGTTGTTAATCTCCACCAGGAGGGAAGGGAGAGGGCGAGTTGAAGGGATAAAGGTGTTGCTGGATGCAGAGGGGGTGAGTCATAGTGGAGGAGATCTGGACTGGTCAGACTGGCTCCAAAAGGGTGTGGTAGAGGAGCTGAAGGGAAATCTGTGAGTAGAAGTCTTCCTTGGCTGTCTACGTCCCTCTGATTGTGGTGTTGAATGAAAGGATTGCCTTCTAACAAAGGAGGGTTTCTGAGGATAATTCCTATATCATCTAGGAACAGGGAACACTAGGTGTTTGAGGTTTTTACCCTTCTCTTGGAGGGATTTGAGAAGCTCTGCAGAAGCTTGCCCGAAAAGGGCCCTATTGTCTAAGGGTGCATCCAGTAGTTTATTTTGAACATCCATGGGGAGGGGCTGAGGCCATACCCAGGAGTAACTTCAAAGCACTGATCCAGAAGCAGCAGCTTTGGATGAAGCTTCCACAGCATCATAGCTGCACTTAAGAGTGCCTGATCACTTGGGATGCTGTGGAGAGAAGTGAATTTAGTTGTGTTCTGTTAGGGGAATCCTGAACCTCAGACAGAAGGGTAGATGCTTTTGAAATGGTGTCAAGTGCATACCTTGCCAAGTGGGTTTGGTAGTTCAGGGCCCTAATGGCCAGAGTGGAGGAGGTATATACCTTTTTACCTGCCCTGTCCATAAATTTACTGTCTTTATCAGTTGGATAAAGAGCAGTAGAAGGTAGGTGTCTGGATGTCTTGTAGCCGTTTCTGCAGATAACAGCTGGGTCTGCAGGAGGGTTCTTGTAAAGAAACTGGATGTCTTGGAGGACCCTGTAAAATCGATCAGGTCATTTAGCTGCTGGGGGTTGGGAGTCAGGAGACTGTGAAGCACCTGGGAAGGCATCCTGAAAAGCAGGCAGTAAGGGAGGCACAGCTGAGGGAGATGGCTGTTCCATTTGCAAAAGGTTAAAGTGCCTTTTCTTGGATCCTGAAACCTCAGAGGCCTGCCACTTAAAATGTTCCCTCATGAGGGAGATAGTATCCCCAAAGCTGAATTCTTCTTCTGGGGATTCAGGAGAAATAGAGTCCTCCTTTTCTGGAGTAATGAATTCCTTGAGGGATTCAATTTGTGTTTCATAGGAGAAGCACTCCGAAGAAGATGAGTAATCTTTCTCAGACACATGGAGTGGTTGAGGAGTGAGTAGGGGGAAGTTGCTATGATTGTAATGCCTGAAAGGCCTTAAACAGCCTTTGAGAGAAAGATCCCCAAGCAGGCATCTGTGGGGGTTCATAGTGCTTGGATTTCGGTTTCCTTTTCAAGGTGGGGTGTAGGAGCAGTCAGAAGAAAAGTGGATGATGGCCTAGCATGAACAGGAAGAGCAGGAGCTTCAGAGAATGCGAGCCGTGGTTCCCCTCTGCCATCAGACTCTGATGGCTGAATTAACTCAGCGGACATACCTTCGGTATCCCACAACCTGGCTTCCATTAAGGTTTCCGGGCCTGCTTTAGTAACCGTCGTCTGAATGGACTCTGGGTCTTCAATCACCTCTAGAACCTGTTCAGATACCGGAGGCGCAGCCTGGGATTCGGGCCTACCTTTTTTCACCTTCTTCCGAGGCAGCTTTTCAGAAGTGCATACTCCTCCCTCCATGCCAAACGCCAAACGTCTTAGTCTTTGGTTCTCAAGATAAAGATTCAAAGCTGCTAATCGGCTACGTAGAGTCTTAAGGAAGAACGACTTACAAATCGAACAGGATGTATGGTCGTGGGCCTTGCCTAGACAAAAAACACACTTATGTGTGCCATTGTACGAACCGTCTCCCACAAGCATACTTCCCTTGCCTAGCTGACATGCAAGTCTACACAGTAAGCAAAATAAGTAAGAAAACCCCACCGGGCACTTAACTGTAATGGTCAAAAACAGTTGTGTGGTCTGTAACGATCTAGAATTTGGTCATCTGAAGACACGCGATGCAGTAGTGGAACTGGCAAATGGGCATTCGAAGATCACTGCGGCAGAAAAATTCTGATGAGGGTACGTGCAGATGTCACTTTTATACCCAACATCGGTTTATGGCCCTGGTAACCGATGTCACATGTACCCTCCAGGACTAAGACTTTGCTATACTGGCCAGATGGTGGTGCTACTGTTATGAATACTGCAAAATCAGAACTGAAGAACATATGATAAATATATGCACGTATAGGAGAAAATAACAGTACTATGTGATACAGTATATCTAAGTATTCAATGGTATAACCTGGTTAAAACAATTCTTTTTTTTTTTTTTTTTGTAGAGTGATACAGAAATGGGATGTGCTAAGAAAGAGGTTATTATCTTGAATATTTATAGGCTCACAGGAGGGTACTAGGCTAGCAGCCCTGGAGCTCTTACAAGACTAGCCATGTTGGTCCCAAGTTGCCCCATTTGCCCTTATTAAGTAAACAAATTTTGCAGAGCTAGTCTATGGTCAACATCAACTGCCCCTGTCCATGAGGGACACAGGGGACACAGGTGCCACCCCAGGGGTGAATTTGTGGTCTCCCATCCATTTGTTCAGGTTGCACCTGAATAGGGTCAGTGAAGAGCTCTGCTTCATGTGAATTGGAAGTTTGTCCCAGAGGAGCGGTAGTCTCTGGGAGACATATTTTTCCATTTTTGTTAATATAACAGGCTAGGTTAAGATTCCTAGAGTGAGTGACTCTTGTGTTATTAGACTTGCAGATGTGAAGCATATCCATCAGGGCAAAATCGGAGACTGCCCTGTAGGCCTGACACAAGTTTCCTCTCAGCAGCCTATATGACACAGAGTGCAATGACAGGGCTTTTAGTCTATCCACATATGTAATGGTTTGCAGCCCCTGTATTTTCTTGGTGAGGAAACTCTGTGGTCTTTAAAGCTGTCGCAGGTATCTGTTGAGGTACCTGCAAAAAGGAGCACTGTACTCTAATAGTTGTCTGATGAGGGTCAAGTACACTGGGACTACAACATCTTTAGACCTGGATGCAATGCCCTTACTTATGAGGTTTGCAACTTGGAATGCTTTCCTTACCACAATGGAAACGTGGTGGTGGTCAAAATTCAGACTGCCATCTACATGTCCTCCTAGGTCTCGCACCACTGGGTTTGAGCTTGGAGGTGTGTTGTCAATAATGCAGTTAGCGAGGAATTCTACTTTGCCAAAGGGAATACTAATGCACTTTTTTTGCATTCAGTTTTAAACAGTGACTTTGGCACCAATCATTTGTCTGCGTTAGCCCTTCCTGTAGTATGTTAACATTGTTGGGGGACTTGATGTGTGCATCAAATTTGCAATCATCAGTGAACTTGGTAAGCCAAAGGCTCTCTACTTTAGCCTGGACGTCTAAGAAGTAGATTCTGAACAGTAAAGGACCCAGCACAGAACCTTGTGGTATGCCGCAGGTGACAGGTCTATTGGTACAGGTGGAGTCACCAACTTTGACAGTATGTATTATGTTGGGGAGTCAACTGGCTACCCATCTAGTGATATAACACTTAATCCCTAACCAAGAAACAGTTTTTCAATGACACCTGAGTGGGGGATTGTGTCAAAAGCATTGGCCAGATCAGTACAGACAGTGTACACCATCTTACCTTCATGCAGGGATTTGGCAACTTTCTCAAAGAAGTCCAGCTGGTTTAATAAGCATAATCTACCCTTGACTAAACCAAATTGGGGTGGGTCTAGAGTATGAAGGTCACCTATGTCCTTCTTAATAAGGTCCATGAGGATTCCTTCCATGGCACTGCAGATGAGGCTGGTTAGACTTATGGGTCTACAGTTCCCATGGTAGGCCGATGGCCTCTTTGTAAAATGGGATTACTGTTGCTGTTCTCCACTCTGCTGGAACAAATCTAGTTCTCAAGGCTATGGTTAAAGACAATGTTAAGTGGATCTGCTAGGGCCTGCTTTAGAGTGCTTAATAAGCATCCTGGGATGTTATCTGGTCCCACTGATGCCAAGTTTTTGGCCTTGGGAAAGGGCAGAGATGATCTAATCTCTAGAGATTTTAGGAAGAGGACTGGTGTTGGGTATGCTATGGGGTGTGATTGGTGGGTGCAGGGGTGAACTTTGCAACAAATCTGTCAGCTAGCAGGTTGGCAATTTCCTCTGGTGCAGTTTGAGTGGTACCATCTACTACCAGTTCTGCACGAAGCTAGGCATTCCTTTTTAGGTTTCTGACATAAATAAAGAATGCCTTATGATTATACTTAGCTTTAGAGGATTTCACGAGATTTCTGACTTGCTTGTTCAATCTGAGGAGGGAATTCTTCCCCTGCTGAGTCAGTTCCCTCTTCTTCTTAAACATCAGTTTCTTCCTCTCGTCATATAACCTGCTTATACTTTAGGTCCACCAGGGTGGCTTGTTTTTTCGGGAGGATCTGGTTTTGAACCGGTCAGGTACAGTAGAGTCTATACAGCTGCTCAAGTGTTTGTAGAGGGCATTTGAGTACACCTCTGCATGGGAGTTGTTTTTGTCTGTAAGTGCAGGGGGTATAAAACTTTTTATAACACTGCTTAGTAGTCTGCAGTGTGCTTTAGAAAAGTTCTAGTTGTTTTGCTCCTGTGGGGGTGTCAGGTCCAACAGTTACTTCGAAAGAGACAGTTTTACCATATGACCTTGTCAGGGAAAGCATCAGCATGAGGGGGGGGGGGTGCAATGACTCTCCATGATGTTGAGTACTATGTCTAGGATATCTCAGCCCATTGTGGGAGTGCAGAAAATCTGTTCCAGAGCATTTGAATTAAAGTCCAAGAACCTCTGGGAGAGCATGTTTGCAGTCCCATGTGTCACCCAGTTTATGGAAGGTTAGTTGAAATAACCCATGATTAGGTGTACGGCTGTATGGGGAGCGATTCCAGTAAGTCCAGGTAGGCAGTGTGCTTTTCTGCGTTCATGGTAGGGGACTTACAGCTAGCCATGATGTGGTAGGGTTTTTTGCCTAGAGTTAATAGCATATAGGAGTAGTTCAAGACAAGTCATGCTGTTTGACCAGTCTTGAGGTGTACTTGGCTTTAATGAAGATTGATACCCTCCCATTTTGATGTCTGAATGTGGGGGAGGCATTGTAGCCTTGCATGGCTAGGATGCTCCCTGCAGCCTTGAACCATGTCTCAACGACTGCTCAGATGTCGGCACCTTCCAAGTTGAGAAGTGCTTCCAGCAAGTGCAGCTTCATGGTTAGACTTTTAGCATTAAGCAGCAGAATCTTGAGTTTGCCTCTGGTGGATTTTTCAGAAATGTAGCTGTTTTGACATTGCCTAAAAAAGGCACTATGGGGGAAGGGGGGGGGGGGAATGTGCCTTTGCCAGTATCTGAAAGCCTAGAGGAGACATGTGCAGACCATCTTTGGGAAGGCAGTGTGGCCTGTTGAGCATTTCCTCCCAGGCTGACAAATACTTGATCACTCTGGGCTGACACAAAAAGCTGAAACAAATTGTTGAAGTTGATAATTTTTTGTTTATACTGTGGCATCATCCTGGAAGAAGGCAGAATGCTGCTTAGGGCTAAGGTTGTACCTGCCTGGACACGTACTCTGAGAGTTCAGTCATCTCTCTCTTCATATAGTCCAGTGAGGTACGTCTCAAGTCATTCACCCCAACATGAACTATGACCGAGCTATAATGGTACTTGTTGAGTGACACCAGTGCATGCATGATATGACAGATCCTTGCATCTGAAAGACAGCTGACCATGATCTTCTCCTTGTCCAGCCTGGTGAGAAGAACATGTGTGTGTCTCACTACGGAACTGCCTACATTTGATTTAGAGGCGTTTTGCCTTAGGGGCTTATTTGCTGAGACACATTTGTATGTGACATTATGTGTAGTGGTTTCTATTTGTGTAACAATGTGCGCACCTTGTTTATGTTTCGGAGGTCTCCTGAACTTTCGGTAGACTTCTAGAGAGTGCCTCCACGTACGTGGGTGTGTGTGTAGTCTTTACTTTGTGTGAGAGGTGAAGTGTGTGTACTGACAACCTGTTTGTTATCTGGTTTGTTGATACATGAGAGAAGTGATTACAGTTTCACAGTGTACTTGCATCTCTCACACAGGGTATTTGTTTGTTGTAGGAGTAAATGGCTGTCAGTATACAGGAGGCAATTACTATATTGCCTCAGTTTTCCCATGTCAATCAGGTTGGCCAGAGAAATGATGGGAAATAGTCTGTTACAGCAGGTTTTTACCAGACCAGCTATTAGGGAAAGGAGTTGGCTAGACTGACCTGTTTTTGTCCAAGGATTATCAAACTATTAGGGAAAGGAGTGGGTCCAATTGACCAGTTTTTGTTCTAGAACTTTCAAGGGTTGTTCAGTTGAGGGTTGTGGATGATAGTTGCGCACGAACAGCATTGCCATACCCAAGTTGCCTTAAGTGCAACAGAGAAGCTTGCACACACAGATGTCTACGGCAAAATTGTGTTTCAAGGCATATGCATCTATACAGATCACTGCTAATGCCTGTTGCACTACATGCAGCCACAGGCAAATGCAAGGCTTAAATACAGGTGAAATTAAACAGGTCTAAGCTAATCTACCAATAAGAAAGTACACAATGAACCTTCCTCCAGCAATCCCCTGCTCAGACAAAGCTGGATCCACACTTCTGCCACAAGGGAGTCTTTTTTAATACACGATGGCTGGTTTAGTGCTTAAGTGCAACAAACAGGCTAGATTCAGCAGGTCTGAATACAGACTATGCTGTCTATGCTGAAAATACAGTTGAAAGCAAGTACAGAAAGTTTGCAGTCACAACAGTAAAAAAAAGCAGAATAAAATGCAGGGATCAGATACAATCCAATTTAAAAAGTGCAATAGAGACACAAAATACACTTATTTTTCTCTTGGATGCCTTAGATTAAAGCAGAATCTCTCTGGACCTCTGACAAAAGATCCCAAATGCAGAGCAGATTTGGTTTTGGATGTTGGGAAAAATCAGTTAGTAAAATTGATCAGTGGCACGATATTAATATATGGGTGGAATAAACATTTTGGAATTTTGAAATTCGGTACACATTATGGCCTCTGTGGCAGCCTGGGACTCAGATGTTTAATTACCAGGTAAATAAAGAAGCCTGATTTTTTTGAATAAAAATAAGTAAACTTCAAAGCTTCACATTTCTTAAAGTGTTTATTGACCTAAGCGCTGTACAATACTAAGATGGAACAGAAAGTACAGTAAACAATCCAAGAAAAATACATTTAAAAATCAAAAACAAATGAGGTGCAGGTTACCAAACATATAATATTTTGTTTTATTTGATAAGTTAAGTTAAAAAAATGTAAAAGTCAAAGGCAGGGATGAAGTAGTTAATAGTTGAAAATTTAAGAAGAAAAAAGAAACAGGGACTTAAAAAAAATTGTGTAGACAAGGGAGGTATGAAAGTCAGTATAAGCCTGACTAAGGCACTACAGAATATCAGAAAATAGTATAGCTGAGTGTAGGTATTGCAAATAGTTATTTGGTTGGGGAAGGAGCTAGAAAGGTATAAAATGATGCTGAATAGTAAACTAAGAGAATACTACATGGTTTTATAAGCAGGCAATGTTAAATATCACAACTGACTGTGTAAATGCTGGTTCTGGACTGGATCTCTGTGCTTGAGGAATGGTAAAAAGTGGGAAGGGACTGAGTAAATTTGCGATTATGGCCCAGTCATGAGCAAAATACCATATTCAACCTACACAAGAAATTCAGTAAGAGTAAATATGTTAACAGGTTCATAAACAGGTACTACTCTAGTTGCCCTTGCAGGCCATTTAAACCCTAGCCAATTTCCCTTTTTGTGTTCAAAATAAACTATCCCATTTGGATAGAGATTGGCCTTACCTTCCCATGGTAGACAATTGTATATTATCCTTTATGAGAATAACTGGGATTGTACCTACTGATAATTTGAGGGGGGCCATGAATGGAACAGGGCATTTAGGAGCTGCCCCTGTCTGTTAGTAGTGCAGAGGGCAGTCCCATGGAAAATTAATGTTATAAATAATGAAATGGTAAAAAAAAAAAAAAAAAAAAAAAAAGATTTACCATTTCTGGATTGAAAAGCATCATAAAAATGTAAAAGTATATTTCTTGAAAATGAAATTAATGCAATCTCACATAACTCAGCTGCATAATCTTGATGACCGTAATAAGTTAATGACTAAGAGGGTCTTGAAATGATAGGAGCACTACAAACATCACAAGCTGCCAATACACACAGGTCTTAAGAAAACATGAAGGCCTTAGTGTTAGTCAGAAACCAAGGAAAACTGTTAAAAATGGCTCCAGGCATTGCAACTAATCTTTTAACAATTGGTAATTAGAAGATGTAATAGAACAGTCAGCTCTGTAGAACATAAGGATAGAGCCCAGACTGCAACTTAGGTGACCTGGGTTTAACTAGGATTCCTAACACCCGAGGAGTCGGCTGGTGGGATATGAAAAATAGTAGTATTTTACTAGTTTACCAATCCCAAATGGGAATGCCTTCTGTGTGGAGTCTGCATGTCCTCCCCACGGTTGGGTAGCATTTGAAAGACATGCGTGAGTAAATGGGCGTGCCTTCGCTGAAGGTTGGGCATCAAGCTGGCACCTTGGTGTTTCGTAAAAAAAAAAAAAAATCTACTGCCAATCATTAGCGGACCGGAGTTCCGCTGTGGCGACCCCTTACCGGGAAAAAGCCGAAAGACAAACAACAACAGCCAATCCCAAATGCAGGGGTCTTAAAACACTGGATGATGCCCTGTGGTAATGCTTGGAGTATACATCCTAAGATTTCAAAACAATGGGCGCATACAGATAAAGTTCTCTAAGGCTGTCTGCAGTTATGTTGAGCATGGTAAGGAATAGACAAGACATAAAAAAAAAAACTCTCTATGGCTAGAAGTGTGATGCTGCAGTGAAATGCCAAAATCCCCTCTCATGTAATGGGGAAATTTTAAGATTAGGTCTGTGGAAATTTCAGGAGTGACTCCTGGCATCTGAGATCAAGGACAAACACAGTGGCAACTGATCGTCTGCTACACAGGGACCAAAAAAAAAAAAAAATAATTCAAAAGAGCAGAAAAAAAATTAGTTCCAAATTATTAAAATGAGAGAAGTATATGTAGTTTCAAATTATCCAGAATAAAACTTCAAAAGGTAAAATGGTGTGAAGAAATTTTCAGACTGAAGAGTCTGAACTACCATTCTGCTGTCTTGTACACAACAGTAGCAGTCCTTGTTGATAAGACAATCTCCCTTTCCCCTCTCCATCCATTTCAATACCAGATTCATCTAATTCAGGCATTGGGGGATTTGATGCTATTTATTTAAATGTCTTTATTAGAGTAGAACACTGATACTACATATGCCAACAAGGAATGGGCTCAAGTCAGGATCAAGTACTAGATGGTATAACCAGTCCAATATAGACCACACCCACTCACATGTAGGGGCAATACAGAATCACCAGTGAAACTGGATAGCTTGTCTTTTGGAGTGTGAAAGAAAATCAGAGACACTGGCAAGACCCGTAGAAACACAAGGAGAAAATGCTTAGTTCACACAGAAGGCAGCACAGCAGACAGCAAGGTAAATGGTCTTCAGAGAAGATTTAATGTGGTATTCATATTGACTAGGGGAAATTTGGCCAGGGCATCAGGGAACTTCCCCTACTTGTCATTGTTGTAAGTGGGGCTTATTTGGCAGGAGCACTTCCTGTTTCCATTCCAGGAGAAGAGACAGCTGGAGAAACAGGGAGGCATATGAAGAGAAGAGGAGATAATGAAATGGTGAGAGAAAGGCAAACATCAACACAGAAGAAATTGCACAGAACTCTGAGATGTTTAAAAGAAATCTGTTTAATGGACACGAGTCGGCATATGATGGTTTTATAATGACAACTCTCCAGTTGGGAGGGTTGCAGGATGAATAACTTAATGGTAATGCAAAGTAATCCAGAAAATGAAGGAGAGATTTCCTGGGGGGACATTATGGAAAAAATACAAAAGGAGGATGCAGAGACAATCCTGAAGAATAGTGATGAGACAGAAAACAAAACGTGCAGAGAAAGTAAAAGAAGGCAAAAGGGGAGTAGCAGAAAAGAAGGCAGGAGAAAATGAAAAACTGAAGTACGTAGTAAGAATTCAAAGTAAAGAAGACAAAGAAATGGGCAGGAATGTGTGGGACAATTTAATAGCTCTTTTGGGTATAAAAGCACATGATGAGTAAGAGCATTTATTTTTATTAATAAAGAGAAAATTTATGACATTATATTTGAGACTTTTTAATGGAAAATTTTCTTGAAGAATATGGGAAAAAACTGTAATCTACATAATCTTTATGTTTTAAAAGGATTTAACAGGGAAACACAAAAGAACATTGTTGTACAATTCCAAACAGAAGTGGGAAGAGAGATTTTGAAAGGAGATTTGAAAACTTTATTAAAGTAGTACTGGACATTGTACAAGTTTATAACAAAAGGGGGTTATGGACTGGTGGATGGGATTGTAATACTGCGTTAAAAGCAGAAAGAGCAAAAGTTATACATATATCAAGCATGGTAAATGTGGAGTGAAATAGGGGTGGCAAAAATATGGAGGACAACCCAACAACATGCTTTTTGTGGAAAAGGATATTTGATAAGCAACTGCGAAAAAAGAAATTTTATATTTGAATGAGAAACAGGACATGATGCAAAAATTGTGAAATTAAATGTTATACATGTAAAAAATTAGACATTTACGGATGGATTCCAAAAAATAAAAATAAAAGAAAAAGAAAAAAGAAAACAATGGAAAGAAATTTTAGTAGTAGTAGAAACAGAAGAAAAACGTACATAAAAAATTAAAGAAAACTAAGAAGGAAGTTCTGAAATAAATGATGAAGAAGACAATTGGGAGGTAGTAAAAGTTAAAAAAAAAGAATTCCTTTGGCAAAAATGGTTAAAGACAGAAAAAGAAGTAGTACAAAAGAAAAAAAAGAAAGGAAATGTATGAAAAAATACATACAGCTAATGATTGGGGTGGATATAAAGTTTCAAGTATTTGACTCACAGAAACAAATGAAGAAATAAAATGTTACCAAGAAAAAAAAATTGTGTACAATAAAAACTGATGATATAGAAGACAGAAAATATGGTACAAGAATATAATGATAAAACATTACATGTAAAACTATGGGAAAATCTAACAGATGAAAAAAATTAAAGCTATAAAATAAGAAGCAAATCATGTAATCAGAAAGTAGAATGTCAAGATTTTTTGTGAAGACTGGCAATACATAAATTACCAGTAAAAGGAAATATGTCATATAGGTTCATAGGTTCATACTAGGCTATCTGCCCAAGGGCATTTATAAGCCTAGCCCATAGTTATGTGGCTTTCGCCACCCCTTTAGTTTGAATAAAAACTATGCCTATCATTTTTCTGTGCCTCTGTCAAGCAGTGACACTGAAGTAATCCCTGGGGTATATCTGCGATCTCCCATCCATGGGTCAAGATTCCTCTTGAACAAGGCCAGCGAGGTGCTCTGCCTCACATGTACCGGGATTTTGTTCCACAGCATAGGGAGTCTCTGGGTGATGAATCTGTCCCTCCAGCACGTTCTATTTATAACCGTGTCAAGGTTTAAGTCTCCGCCCTTGTGGTTCTGAGGGATCTAGATTTTTTGAGGTGAAGCATATTCATCAAATCTGGGTTTGACATGGCCTTATATGTCAGGCACAGGTCACCTCTGAGCAAGCGGTATGAGACTGAATAAAGCTGGAGTTCTTTCAGTCGGGCAGCATAAGACATATTTTTGAGACCCTTTATCCTTTTGGTGAGGAACTTTTGGGGCCTTTCAAGCTGCATCAGGTGTCTGGTCAGATACATTCCGAACGGGGCATTGTACTCGATCATAGGTCTAATGAGTGATGAGTACAGGGGGGACGATGACCTCCCTTGATCTAGATGTGAATCCCTTCATGATCAGGTGGGCGATATAGAAGGTTTTCCTAACTACTTTAGCAACATGAGTGTCAAACGAAAGACTACTGTCAACTTGGGTCCCCAGATCCCTGATGACTGTTTCTGTGCTCAGTGGATTGTCACCTATATGGTAGCTAGGGGTAACCTTGTTTTTCCCGAAGGGTATGACTATGCATTTTTTGGCGTTTAACTTCAGGCCATGGCTCTGGCACCAGTTATCCGTTTGTGAGGCCCTTCTGGAGGATATCTGTGTCAGATGTGTTTTCGACTATGGCCCAGTTTGCAGTCATCTGCAAACTTTGTCAGCCATAACCCTCCTGTGTTTGCTTGTACTTCAGAAAAGTAGATGCCGAACAAGAGTGGACCCAGGACTGAGCCCTGTGGGACACCACTTGTGACAGGCTTTGAGTCTGACATGGCTCCAGCAACTCTGACCCTGTGGGTTCTGTCGCTTAGCCAGTTTGCAACCCATCTTGTGATGTATGGGTTTACATTCAAGCTGATGAGTTTTTCGATGATACCTGAGTGGGGTATTGTGTTGAAGGCCTTTGCCAGGTCGAGGTAGGCTGTATGGACTGCCTTTCCTCATCAATGGCCTTGGTGACTGTCTCAAAAAGTCAACCAAGTTTAAGAGGCAGGATCTGCCTTTGACAAAGCCAAACTGGGTTGGATCCAAAGTCTGCAAGTTCCCTATGTCTTTATTTATGAGTTCCATTATGATCCTCTCCATGGCTTTGCAGATAAGGCTTGTCAAGCTAATGGGGCGGTAATTTTCAGGGTCTGTGGAGGCACCGCCTTATGAAGTGGGACCACAGTCGCCGTGCGCCACTCCTTGGGTACGTATCCTGAGGTGAGGCTAAGATTAAACAGCTGTCCTAACTGTGGGTTTAATTCCTCGTTGAGTTCATGAAGCACACAGCCGGGGACACCATCCGTCCCATGGATGCTGTGTTTTTGCCTTAGTGAGGGCAGTTCTCACCTGGGCGTTGGAGATGTTTGGGGCTACAATCCTCTGGAATAGATATCTCTCCTTTTGGGGCGGGGGAGTTTGCACTGAACCTGTCAGCCAGTATGTTAGCAATGTGTGTAGGTTCAGTAATTTTCACATCATTTTGAACTAATTCTGAGCATATCTGGGAGTTTCCTCCTAGGTTTCTAACATAGCTAAAGAAGGCCTTATGATTGTCTTTAGAGTCCTTGGCGATTTTTCTCTCAAAATTTGCCTTGGATGATTTTATGAGAGCTCTTAGTTTTTTACTTATAATGATCAAAGGTGTCTTACCTTTCAAGGATTTTGCTCTATCTTGTAGTAGCTTCCTCCTTTTGTTGTAGAGCTTGTTTATGGCTGGGGTCCACCAGACTGGACACTTGCCTTTGGTACAGAGAGTCTTAGTTTTGTTTGGGATTGCCTGATCCATGCAGTCCTGTAGGTGCTGGTAGAAGGCATTTGTAAGTGATTCAGTGGTTTGAGTAATGTTTACCACTGGCTCAGGGGCCTTAAAGGAGACCACACTAGTTTTTAGAAGTGTGAAATCGGCTTTTGAGAAGTTTTTCACTGTGGTCTTTTTGTTTCAGGTGGGGCGGGATGAGGACCTCCAGCGAGATTAGTTTATGATCTGATCTCACCAGTGAGGGGTATACTTCGGTGTTGAACATTTTGATCCCATGTTCGTGATGATGAGATCAAGTATGTTTTCTCCTCTTGTGGGGATGGTGACTAGTTGTTCCATGGCATTTGAGTTTATGAACTCCAGGAATCTTTGGGTTAGAGTGTTCGGCTTGAGTAGTGTTCCCAGTCTATATTAGGGTAGTTGAAGTCACCTAGTATGATGGTGTTTGGAGATACATTTATCCCTCCAATGTTTTCAGGAAGGCCATGTGAGGTTCCTGAGTTTGAGAGGGTGGCCTGTAACATGCTACAAATTGCAGAGCAGTCTTGCCTATGGTTAATTGCACCTGGATGGTCTCCGATGCATCGTGCATTGCCACCAACCTTGAGGTGTGGGTGTCCTTTATGAATATGGACACCCCCCCCCTCCTTTCTTGGTGTTGTCCGGATTTTGGGGCCGGAACGTATGATATGAGGTGAAACCTGTTAGTGCTGGGGTGCTCTCAGGAGCCTTGAACCAGGTTTCTGTCACAGCACAGACATCGATGTTCTCCATATTGAGAAGGGCCTCGAGTGCGTGCATCTTGAGATTGAGACTTCTGGCATTGAGCAGCATTACCCTTAGTTTTTTTCCTTTTTGGTGTTCTAGGGTGGTAGGTTTAGAATTTGAGCCTTGCCTAAAAAAGGCACTATGGGGTGGGGAGAGCCTTTGCCAATATCCGAAGCCCAGGGTGACAGGTGCAAGCCGCCCTCATGCGGCAGCGTGGCTTGTCCAGCATGTCATCCCAGGCAGACAGACATTGGATCCCCTTTGAATGACACCAGAATTTAAGCCAATTATTAAAGCTGATCATCTTATCACTGTATTGTGGCATCATTCTAGGTGAAGGTAGGATACTGCTCAAGGTCAGGGTCATACCTGCCTGGGCTACATAATCAGAGAGCTCCTCGACGTCCCTTTTCATGTAGTCCAAGTCTCAGGTCGTTGACACCAGCGTGGACAATGACTGAGTCGTACTTGTACCTGCTGTTGAGAGACCTGAGTGCTTGCGTTATGTGGCGGATTCTAGCGCCCGACAGGCAGCTTACTGTGACCTTCTCCTTACTCAGTCTGGTGAGCGGGACGTCAGTGTGTCTGACTATGGAATCACCAATGACAAGTGTGTCTGGCATTTTGTTTGGCCTTAAGGGCTGTGACTGTTTGACACTCTGACTGTGTGGTCTATGTGTTGCATGTGTTGGGTCGTGAGGTGGTAGTTGTTTGGGTGTCTGCTTTGGTGGCCTCTGCTGTTTTGGTAAATTTTTGATCAGAGCCTCCGAGTATGTCTTTGTGTGAGTATGTGTATGATTTGAAGTTGTGATGGTACCATGTGTGACTGGGTATGTATTGAGTGTGGTTGCCTTCTCCTCCTGTCTGGTCTTGCCAGTCCTATGTTGAGAGAGCTCAGCCTCCAGTTTGGCCGTATAGTTGCATCTCTCGCATGTACTTGTGTTTTGTGGGAGAAGGAGAGGATTGTTCAGTGTACATGAGGCAATTGTAACATTGCCTCAATATTCCCAGGTTCACCAGTTGAGCTGGAGAGGACACTAGCAACTGATCCCTCGACATACTAGAAGTAGTAGATAAAGAACTTTCAAAGGACTCCGGGGGAAGTGGGTTTTAGGCTGGTGGGGTACTATCTATAATAAGAGTGCTTTATCAAGGTGCAAGTACTGTAGGAGTAAGTGCTAGGCTTTACAGATAGAGAATAGTCTACTTGGGAATCAAGTAGAGATGAACTTTTCAGTTATAGGATATGCTGGTTAGATCAGCAGTACAGTTTAGCGTGTTTTATAGCAGGGGGCTATATATATATATAAAAGGAAAAGTAATATAATATGTGATAAAATTGTATAAACAGAAGTGTGATAAATTTGGGGTATGGTTAAAAAAAAAAAAAAAAAAAAAAAAAAGAGTAAATGAGAAAAAAGTGTATACATGAAGAAAAAATGTTATCAAGAAAAAACATTTTTGTAGAAAATAAAAATTGATGATATAGAAGAAGAAGACAGAAACATATGGTATAAGAACATAATGCTAAAACATTACTATGCAAATCCATGGGAAAATCTGACAGATAAAAGAAGCAAATCGTGTAATCAGAAAGTAGAATTTGGTAATAGATAAGTTACCAGTAAAAGGAAATATGCCATATAAAAAGAAAGTGATTTAATATGTTTACAATGTCAAGAAACAACTACAGAACGTGTTTCTGAAATGTAAGAGAGTAAAAAAGTTATGGGGAAAACATCTTCTTTTGGCTTTTCCCGGTTAGGGGTCGCCACAGCAGATCACCTGTCCGCTCATGATTGGTAGTGGAGTTTTACAGTGTCGAGTTGCCAGCCTGACGCCCAACCTTCCACGGAAGGCACACACATGCACTCATGCCCAAGGCCAATTTAGAGTGTCCAATCCACCTACAGCATGTCTTTGGGAGGAAACTGGAGCACCCGGAGGAAACCCACGGAACCACAGGGAAGATATGCAGACTCCGCACAGAAGGCACCCCAGCCGAGAATCGAACTAGAGAACCTCTTGCAGTGAGGCAGCAACGCTAACCGCTGCACCACCCCGGCTGCCCTTATGGGGAAAACTACATAAAGAGAATGTTTATAAAAGGAGATAAATAAATATGGTTATTATAAGAACAGAAAAAGATGTTGAAATAATACATAACATTATGTCACATGGGTTTTATGGAATGGAAGAATAAATTAAATTATATTTAATGGTAAATGGATCTTTAAAACAATATTAAAGTAAAATCAGATGGTGGCTATGGAAAAAGGAGTAAGGGTCTAATAGTGATGAAAATTTAGTACGATTGTAAAGGAAATTATGAATATTTGCAAATGTATTTATATACCTATATATTTGTACATTTGTAAATATGTAAATATTTTGTAAACAAGAATTTTTGTATAATAAAGGACCCATACTCTTTCCAATAAGTGACTTGAGATCATTTGCATCCAACTGTACTATCATGTAGATGAGGCATTGGTTTAATATCACATTTAAAAAGAGTGAGAGTGGTACTCCATCATGCCACTCTTGTGAAGTTTTACACTTTCAAAAAAGTGTAATAAAATTAGAAACTGCCCCAAACTGGTCAAGAACAATTTAATAAAATGAAATGCAGCAGATAAAAGAATATAAGTTACAGTGTCAGTATTTCACCAGATGATTGTAATGCAATTTAACAGATGCCATATAGACAGACACATATACATGCAAGAATATAGCTGGATCAAAAAAAAAAAACTCTCTTCACCATCTTTGTTCTAATATGCACTTGAGTTTTCAAACTAAACTCTTTCAGTCAAAGCTCCATAAAAAGGTATCCACATACCCACTGTGGGTCATTATGCTTAATATGTAAAAGGCATCTCTAGGGATCTGTGGTTTATTTTGCCTTCAGTTAAGTACTCATACACACTGCATGTATGACATTTGTACATTTAGATCTTGCTACTAATGCTTTATTATTACTTTTAACATACTGTTAACCACAACGTTTCTGATGTTCTTCCCCTTTTTAAACAGAGCTCTGGAGTTCCTGACCTTACATTCTGATACCAGCTATTGTAATGCTTCACGTCAGTGAACTTATGGACTCAAGCTGCAGGCTCTCTGTGCAGCAAATGATAACAGTTCTACAGACTGTTTCAGAGAGTCAATACTGCGCTGAAATAAAATGCTTTCTTGGCATGCCTTTCTAACTTCAGATTACAAAAACCGACAACGGCAGTGGAGGATTGGAACTATGCATGATGGCCTGTCTTCGATATCTTAAGGTTTAAAGAATTTGGAGTGAAATGGAACACTGTTCACCAAAATATTTAAAAACAATGAAGAACAACCTCTGTCTTGAAAGAAACAGAAACACCACATTAGCCATGTGGTGCATAAAAGATGAGGGAAGACATGCTTGCTATCTTTGCAAACAGACAGTTATCAAAATGAGAAATCATAATGTCTATTCAAACCACCTTGTGCAAAAATTCCAATTTCACACAACTGTACAAATGGCACTTTTGTCTATGGAGGACTCTATATAAAAGAGAAAAACCTACATACCCCTAGGTACAGTTGATTATTACAAGTATGGGCTGCAGAAGGTGTGTGTCTGTCTGTGTCTGTCTGTGTCTGTCTGTGTCTGTCTGTCTGTGTCTGTGTGTTTTGCCTCAAGAAAATAAGTTTCCATGATTCTGTGACACTCATTTTGAATATGTGTTTTGTTCCGTTTTATATAGAAGTTGTTAATAAAGCTGTTACACTCCCCTGTACACAAGGATGGGCACATATACATTAGCCTGGTTTTAAAGGCAGTTGACGTACCAGACAAACAATTGTTTAGCAAAATCACTGAGGAGAGCACAATCACCGATTCAAAACGTCTCAGAAGAACATTCAGTTTTTCTCCATATAAATTAATTAGGGAATCCCCCTCTACAACAATTGTTTGCAAAATAAATAAATAAAATACTCAAGACTCTCAACTTCTGTTCTTTTTACCATTAAATTCAAACATGAAAGATAGAAGTTTTCAACTTTCTTTGAATTAAGAATGTGTACAGTCATCCAACGTTTTCTCTAATCACTTAAGGCAAAGAAGCATTTAACAAATGTGCTTCTTAGTTTACCAATGTGGGCGAGACAAAACATGGTTCACAAACCTACAACTACCATGTCCACCCAGTCACATTATTTTTCTAAAATCAGTTTGTGCAAAAAAACAAATGATCAGTTCTGCATCCAAACATCCAGTCCCTAAATCTTGATAGCAGGAAAATTAATTTTTATACCCAAAGAGTTCTTCAGTGCCTACAAAAGTGATTCACATCAAACCAAATACTTCTGAAGAGAAAGTCTTACTTAGAACATGGAGATGATTACCTTAATGATGACATGGCCAATCCACTGGTTGCAAAAAAATCACACCTAGTTCTAAAGTTATTTAACTATTTACACCATCTTTGAAAGGCAGGCTTGTCCACCATGAAAGCATATGTTTTTATAAACTGTGCTTGTACTCCCTGTTGCCTACAGATTTCTGCAACTCCTAAAATAAAAGCTTTACTACAAAAAAAATAAATGTGTCTTTACAGCTGCTTCAACATCTCCAGTCTGGGATGCAAACATCATAATAGATAAGCCAATGCCATCAGCCTTTCAACCAGTGTCTTTTGTGTACTTAAACCTCTCTGCAAAAATACATCCATAGTGGTAACTACTTGTGCTAGAAGGATTTCTGAACTAAATGCTTAGACATATACAATAAAAGCTGCTACGATGTTTTAAAATAATATAGTAACTCTGTGAAAGCAACTTAGACATTTCTGAGCCAGTACATTCAGCTGTGGTCTTCTTCCCATGGCATTAAAACAAAGGGGAAGGCTTTAAACAGAACCTGGATGGACACAGGCAGCTTAGACATTAATATAAGATCCAAACACACTGAAAGATCTGAGCAACTGTTTATGCTTTTGTCTCTCAATTCATACCTGGGTGGAGCCTGAAACTGGTCAATATTGATCAGTACACTACCCCAGTAAACAAATATAAATAAATAAATATGACCAATCAAACGATATCAGCATGGATGGCCCCAATGAGGTTTTGTTATGACAAATACAGCAAAATACTAAAAGTTGCCACTGCAGCATATTCACTAGGACACATATTGTAGACAAGTGTGGCAGAACATACCAAATGGTAACGTACAAGTAAGCCAAAAGTTTGTACATATGGAAGAAGGTAGTGCATACAGAACTGCTACACTCGTCAAGAAAAGTCACTTTAAATAGGAATTTTTCTTTACCATAGTCAGCATATTTCTTTAAGAACAAAGAGAGACTTTGCTTCATTAGCCAGAGGAATGAAGCAATAAAGGTTGTGTAACGGGAGGCTTGAGAAAAGCCCCAGCAATGTGCTGTCTGCCCTTCTTACAGAGGAAATTTGATGTTTGGAGCAGTGGTTGTGAATGAGAGACAGCAGAAGTGAAGGAAGACCTAGAAAGTTAATGCAGGAGGAAGCTGGAGATTATTCCTGTAATACGGATCCACACCAAATAGCTACCGAGAAGCTCAGAGAGGGAAAGGCATATGGAAAAAGACTATAACCTTGCTGTTTGTTTACTATATTTTATATCAAGAACCTTGCTGTAGTCTGATGTCTCTGTTGCCCCAATGTTTCACAACTTGTTTATTTATATATTGTATGTGCATTTTATTTATAGACGTTTTCCATTCACTTGTTCAAGAGGATTTATGAAGTGCTAGTTATCATAGATATCATAGATTAGTACTAGGCTAACTGCCCTTGCAAGCCATCTTTAAGCCTAGCCAATTATCCCTTGTGAGACTCAAACCCTGCACCTTGTGTTTGTAAGGCTAACACCTTACCCATTAGGGCACCCTCCTAACCCCTCACCTCACAAAATGTCAGTGGTTAAACTGGATGTTGTATGCTATAGTTGACTTATGGATTGTAAATTGCAGCACAAATGTTGGTAATTTCACTTTGCTAATGGCTGTGACTATGAAGTTAGTATATGTAAGTTAGAGGGGGTGGAGCAAAACTGCCCATGTGAAAAAAAAAACACAGTGACTGTCTTAAATCTGCAGGGAATGAGAAGTTATAAATGGGGTAGCATTGCAGTGTTTGTATTTTAAAGTGTCATGATCTCAAATATAATACAGCTGGTTTACACTTGCAATTGTTTGGGTTTGATAATGTCTGCTATGATTAACTGCTGCTGTCAAAAAAATCTGGTTGGTATAATGTGTGTCAACCAATGTTTTGTCAACCAAAAGTAATACATGCATAAACACACACACACACACACACACACACACACACACACACACACACATAAGCCTGTAACCCAATCATTAGTCACATATATAAAAACACTACACGCTATACATTTATTCTCGAAGCAAGGCAAAATTTGATAAGGCATTATTACAGGAAATCCTGTTTTACCAAATAACCGATTTAAAATTCTCTACAAGAGTACACAAACTATCCATTTGTTATTATACCAATGCAGGAAGATTTCTTAAAACAAAAAACAGTTGTGACAGGTACTCCAAATTTTTCAGTTGTTTTCTTATGCTTTATATACATAGTTTAATGGTTATTACTTGTATATAAGTAAGGTCTGTTTATACTATTACACTCATTGGGTATTCCATTAATGCAGTAACAGCTTGTGTTCTAGCTACAGAAAATGAATACATTGTGGAATAATACTGTCTTCACATGGGGCATTTGTGTACAGATGTTAGTGGAGCAGCAGGGCAAGACATGCACTACCATCATACAGGAGGACCTCTGCATAAAAACTGAGATGAATGACAACTTCCATCATCCAAATCAGGGTCAAAATACTATGCTGATGGTTTGGGACTGAATCACCTTTAGCAAACTCAAAGTTATGCTGTTACTTTACAAGACTAATACAGCTATGTATACTGTTTTTCTACAGTATATTTCTTGGAATATACCATATAATCAATTTTATATAGATCTTTTTGAAAGATTATAACCTCTTATGGGATGGTATAAATAGCTTCACTGCACCAACTCCCTCAGATGGAACTGGCAAATATGCAGAGTTCTACACAAATGTTTCATACAAACACCTGCATAACTGCACTGACTCGGCCGTACCAAGACCAAAACAAGCTTCTCAAGGAAGAGCAAACTTGCCTGGTGGAGAAATAGCTGTTTAAGAGTAAGAGGGAGCGAGCCCTAAACTGGAAACACTCCCTCCTCAGCTTAAACAAGCAAATAAGACTTCTTGTGAAGTCCTCCAAAGCTAACTACGAATCCAAATTAGCTTCCAAACTAAGGACAACCATAAGGTGTTCTTTAGCTACATCTGTAACCTAAAAGGAAAGACCCAGATTTGTGTCAAACTGGTAGTTAATGATACCACATATACTGAGCCTGTGGACATTGCTAACCTGTTAGCTGACAGGTTCTGTGAAAACTTCACTATTTTGTTTCGACCACACATACCCCATGACATCCCTACCACCTGTCCTCTACCTTGCATCTCTAAAGAGCAAGTCATGAACGCACTCTCTCAAGTCAAAAATACAGCATCTATGGGACCCGATAACATCCCAGGTTGCATCCTACATGTGCTCAAACAAGAATTAGCAACATAATTGAGTACTCTTTTCAATCATAGTCTAAGCACTGGCTTCATGCCAACTGAATGGATAAAGACCACCATTATCCCCTTGCACAAAGGTGGTGCTTCCACTGACCCCGGGAACTATAAACCTATTAGCCTGACTAGCCTTATCTGCAAGGCCATGGAGCATATCATCATGGACCTTCTCAACAAAGATATAGGTAATCTCCAAACCTTAACCTTACTCAATTTGGATTTGTCAAAGGGAGCTCATGCCTGTTAAACCTGATGGACTTCAAGACAATGACCAAGTTCCTTGATGAGGAGAAATCTGTGCATACACCCTACCTAGACTTAGCCAAGGCTTTTGGTACTATCCTCCACACAGGCATCATTGACAAACTCACCCAGCTATGTATCAACCCTTATATATCATTAGATGGGTCACTAAATGGCTCACTGATAGAACCCATATAGTCAAAACAGGGGAATCCACCTGTAACCAGTGGTGTTCCATAGGGATCACTCTTGGTATCTCTATTTTGGAATCTATTTCTCCGAAGTAAAAGCTAAAACTAAAGGTCTATAGCTGACAAAGTTCACTGAAGATTACAAACTGGGAGCAGTCATAGAACCTCCACACGATGTCAACATCCTACAAGAGGGTCTTAAACAAATGACTGGTACCAAAGTCATGGCCTTAAACTCAATGCAAAAAATGTATCATTATCTCTTTCGGAAAGAGTGATGTTCTTGCTAACTACCACAATCAATAACACCACCCTAAGTACGCACTCAGTGGTGAGAGACCTGGACACACAGGTTGACAGCAACCTTACCTTTGTCACCATGTCACCACAGTGGTTAAAAAGGGCATTCTGTATTGCTCATCTCATAAGTAAAGGCACTGCCTCCAGAAAAAAATAAATAAATAAACGTTATAACCTCCCTGCACTCTTCCCTCATCAGGCCAATAATTAAGTACAATGCCTCTTTTGGGATGTACCTTTCCAAGCACCTGCAGCAACTGGAGAGACCAGAAAGGTTCCTCACAAGGAAAATTCAAGGTCTTCAGCATCTGTCATATGAGGATAGTCTGAAATCACTGTCACTTTATTCTGTTCCATACAGACTACTCAGAGGTGATCTCTGCCTTGCATGTAAGGCAATCTTTGACCCTGCTTTATTGGAAATGCTGCATATTCATAAGGAAATGGTATATGCGTTACTCACTCCAAAGGCCTTAACCTGGTATTAGACATTGACAGAGCCTGCTGGAGGGACTGATTTGTCTCCCACAGGTTACCACACCTTTGGAAAAGACTCCTGCTTCATGTCAAGCAGAGAATCTCATGGACGACTGGATGGGTAACTGTAAATTCACCCTGGGGGTTCCACCTGTGTCCCTCATGGACAGGGGCGATAGGTGCTGATTGTGGAAATAAGGGTAAAACTTGGCTAGGCCTTAGGATAATTAGCCTAGTAACCTCCTATGATCCTATGTGACGGCATGTTTCATGCATTGTCCAAAAATGCATTTTTTTATGTAAGTGCAACTCAAATACAGATTTTATTTTTGCTTTATGAAATAGCCACTGGTGTCACAAGCAATCTTTTACAGCTATATTTATAAAGCACCATCATAAAATTTCTGCAGTGAAAACAGTAAAAAAGGCCAAAGTGAACATGCTGCATTTGCTTTAGTTAAATAATGCCTCACAATTTATAGCTTTTAAATCCATCAACAACCCCCTCCTCCCATTTTTGCACATGGGGCTGGGGTGTCACTTAAACACTGACAAACATCTACAGTAGAGTCAATGTTTATACTGTGGGTGACTAGCTAGGGTTGCCACCTTTTCAAATGCCAAAAGTGGGACATTTTTTGTAGAAATGTCAAATTTTGCAGTACAAAATATACCCACAGCTAATCCAAATGGCAGAACTTCACTTTTTTCCAAAATAAAAGTTTATTTGTGTAGTGTTTAAGTTGCTTATGCTATTTCTTATAGCATTTAGGTGTTTTAAATACAAAATAACTAAATTTATACAACTATTAAAGAAAACTTAGGATATATTTTTTGCCTTAACATCTCAGGACATTTGCCATTTTTCAGTTTTTTCAGCAGGACGCAACTGCCCGAAGAGGGACAGGTGGTAACCCTATGGCTAGCTCTGCCGCAGTTGTTCTTCCATACTACACATATTTACACCTATGGCCAATTTAAAGTGCCTTGTCCACCTATTACATGTCTTTGGAATGTGGGAGGAAACCAGAACTGAAGAAAATCCACAAGAACACAGGGAGAACATTTAGACTCTGCACAGAAGGCACGCTAGCCAAATATCAAACAGGATAACCTCTTGCTATGAGGTGACAAGACTACCTGTTGCGCCACTGTGCCGTCACAGCTATTAACTGTTAAATCAAAAAAAGTACTATACAACCTTTTCTATTCACAAAGAGCTTATTACACATTGAAGACTGTATCACAAGTGTGAGCAGAGCTACTTCTCACATAAACGTAAAAAGCTTTACTGCACCAAAAATAAGATATTTTCTCACTTTACTGTTCCTTGACAAAGTTGTTTTTTATACCTGCAATTGTAAAGCTTAATACTGTGAAATCAATTTTGAAACTTCAAAGAAAAGTACTAAAGACAACTAAGGCTATAAACCAATAGTTATTCCAGTGAAATCAGTCTTTTTAACTATAGACAATTTTCAACTATTTCATCCCAAATTGACACCAAAGCTATTTATTTAGAGGCTGCCATAAATGTGATAAGTTATCATTTTTTTTTCAATCCTTCAAATGCACAGAAGACATTTTTTGAGGGGGACACCAAAAGAGGCATTTACAACAGAAAGTCTTCAAGAGATGCACATTTTGGGTGGTTTGCCTCAGAACATGGCTACAAACAAAACCATAGGGTATTGCATTTGTAGCTTTTAAAACTAAACCACAGTTATGAGCAAGCATTTGCTTTTATTAATATGGTTTTCAATAAAGACTCCAAGAATCCAACCGACCAATGTAGTTGCTCTGCCATAATAGTTCACGCAGGTAACATTGTTAATTTATGCATGCAGGCAAACATCTTCTTTTGCAACATAGCAACTGCATGTTTTGTCAATAAACAGAGTAAATAATTATTTCCATTTATGTTTAGTTTCCGTTTCTTACTTCCTCATATTTAGTCACATATGTTGTGGTCCAATTCTAATGTAAACTGGCATCGACATTTTATTATGTTTAGATTTTGTACATAAACTAAATGTATTTTTATTTAGATAATAAAGAAAATACCAAGAACACTACTTATTTGTGGTACAAAAATCCTAAACATGGAAACAATGAGTCATTAGATTTTGCAATATCTATGGAATAAAGGTTTTGTGGAAGCAATATTGTTTTGACACATTATGACTCTTGCTGGGTAACTTTATATTAACATAGCATATAAATGTTTTATTGATAATGGCTAGCAATTCTGCTATCTACTCCTATGCATACCTGTTCTTACAGCATACAACTGACTGTACATTCTCACCAACCTTTTCTGTATATACAAATATATGTAAAATATTCTATACTGTATAGATTTGTATACTTATTCCATAATTATACAAGTAAACTATATAAATTGTATGTTTTGCCCATTTGGGTCTAGGTTGTAGCTGAATAGGGTGTTTTTGGACCAGTCTACATGCCTAATGACAGAATGAGTAACTCTTCTTGTCAACAACCCATGAAACCACAACTCAAACATTTCCTATTTTAATTTCTCAAAATCCTTAGGGTTTTTAATACCATGACAGTCCTAAGTCAATGTATAATTAAAGTTCATGAAATTAGTACGGCTTCAGCCTTTGATGTTAGCCAAAATTGCTCTCTGCAGCAGCCACAATGTGCCCAGAACTGCAGTTCATATGGGGTTACACATACTGGAAGCATTTTAAATATGCTTCTTAATTATTTTTCAGTAGTCTTGTTGTTACTACTATAGTTGCAACTGTCTTGGTCTCTTTATTCCATTTTGATCTTGTTTTTGCTTATAAATCTTGGTATTTTATGACTCTGTGTCTCTCAGTATGCAAGACACTGTATGTGCTAGGTGTAACTGTTTCAATGATTAATGCTACCTTTTTCTCTTTCTCTTGGCTTACATTATCTGGTTTTCCAGCATCTGTTTTCATACCTGTTAGGTATTGGATGAGCCCATGCGATCCAAAGTTTGTCAGTGTCACTAATGCTTTGTAATTCACATTTCCAATGCTTTTAAACTACCTGTATATTGGCAGCCTTCCCACACTACCGTGCATTTTATTATACAGACCTCAGCCATGACAGCACCGTAGCCAGCAATAAGATGTGTAATTATTACTTCTGTATTTATAGAACATGCATTTGTTGTTTGTTTCTCCTACTTTTACCACAGACTTTGTAAACCAATGTGTCCTGGGTCACACCTATTAGCATTAACCAATTCTGCATCAAATCTTGGTCAATATGTCTTTCTTCTTAGAGTTCTCTATACTCCCTACAGCATAACTGAAATAGCACAATAATAATTCTGATACTACCTGCTTAAAAAGGTGATTCTACATAAAACTGTTGAATCTTATCTCTTCAGCGCTATTAGTGCTATTACTAGACAAGCAATCTAGAAAAGTAACGTTAATATCGATAGCTTAAAACATTGTTTGAAATATTTACTTTTGATTTTACTATGACAGTATAGCTTTCCTAAAGATTCTGTTTACTACTACTTGTCCTTCTGCAGTAACCACTATTTTCTGAAAATTTCTGGTTATTAAACAACATTCCCTAACTCTCCTTACAAAGTACTATTAGTATATTTACCATAAATGCAAACTATTACTATAGCATGCCATAATACTTTAGCATTCTGTAGGACAGCTGCAAATTTATGAGCAGAAAAAGTAACAATAAAACCAGAGTATTGTTCAGGAGTATAAGATTAGTGCAAGGAGTAATAATGCATTTATGTAATTATAGAAAAGACATTAAGGAGACTTGTGTAGAAGCCAGACTCAAAATCAAATAAATGCTGGTGAGGAAGGGTACACAATAAAAAGGCACAAAATCACTGAAGTGAAAATAAAATGTTTATGCTAAGGTGGAGCTGTAACCACCGATGTACACGACTTAGATCTGTACCTTTGAGATGGTCACAATGCTGAATGCTAAAAGGAGATGCTTGATGACCATAGTTGTTAACTTCTTTGCTCAAGAATCAGAAATAACACCAAAAACAGTGGGGGACAAAAGCCCAAAATCAGGAACAATTGTTTAATAATTTAATTCACTTAAAAAGGTAATAGAACCTTACGATTTGTATCAGCATGCATTTTCTGAAAAATTAGAATGTTTATAACCTCCATGATTTACATACAAATAAAAAAATACAAGAGACAAGCCAACAATATGAGGCAAAAATCAAGGGAATTTGAGAGATATGTTGAGGACTTTAGTTTACAAAGTTCCTCAAAAGGCAGTGCAAACTATTACTTCAACACCAGGCTTGTGGTAGAGATGATGCTCAGTTTGCGTGCCAATGGTGTGCATAGACAAAGGTTGGCAATATACATAGATACATGTGCGTTTGTATCCATCTACTATAAAAACTTAAGTTGAAGAACGCCATGCGACTAGAAAAATTCAGATAAATTGCTTTATGTTTACTGATTTTATTTAAGCAGCTTTTATAATATGACTTGAGATACTGTAAGGTGAACATAGCTCTCAACTTTTTATCTCCAAATTGTGGAACACTACCTGTCATAACATGGTACAAAAAGGCAAAACTTGACACACTTATTAAGGAGTTCAACCATGAAGTGTATGGCATGGTTATTAACTGTTTATGCACACATAAACTGTTATTTTGATGAACTAATATGATTCAGTATTACTTACTAAAGGGTCTGTCCTTCTTTACACAAGACAGTCCCCATTCGTGTTGCTGCCTCCTGCATTTATTTATTTATTTACATTTGTTTACTGTGAAATTCCAACTGGATACAGGTCTTTTTTCAGTGGAGGCCTGGGGAGAAAAGCTCCACAGAACAATAAATAAGCAGCAGAGTACATGAAGAACAATTGAAATGCATTCAATAGCAAATAATACATACTGCAGCAAACATACGATATGAAACATAGCAACTAACAGATATAACAATATCTAGCTAGAGGACAAGAATAAAGGTAGCATGTATACAGAGAGAGTACTAAGCTCAAACGGATACTGTTCTACACTCATATACCTAAATCTTGCATACAAATATTGCAGTAAACTCAAGCAGCTATAAAGCAAAAGCTCCACACGAAGGTGGAACAGGCTAGAAGGGCTAATGGGATGGAAGAGGAAGACAGAGAAGTAAGAGGGGAGACAGTGAGTAGTATATGTGGTAGTGAGAAGAAGCTCGGTGTATGTCAGTTGGAAATGTATTTGGAGTTGAGATGAAGTGAGGTAGTTAAGCATGTTATAACAGGTCTAAGAGATTGAGTGAGAAGGGAAGAGGAGGGTAAAGGGTGAGCCACAGCCTGCAGAGGAAGAAATGCAATGATCAGATGGTATGAGGCAAGGTGGCTAGGGGAGGGGAGAGGAAGGGGAGGTAAAAGGAGGGTTACTAGTCGGGATTGATGCATGGGCATAACCAGAGACTTTTTAAGTGAGTTTTAGTGCAGTCTTGAAGTGACTGCAAGAAGGTAGTGTGGTTATAGAGGGTGGGGCGGGGATTGTTCCATAATCTGGATATGATCCAGGAGAATAGTGCTTTTCCCGCTGAGTTTTTGGGTTTGGTCACTAGAAGTAGATTTTTGCTGCTGGAGAGTAGTGGTCTAGTGGAGCAGTAGGGCTGGAGAAGGTTTTGAAGGGATGGGACTTTAAGAGGTGGTTTACAAACTTGTGGGCGAGAGAGATTCAGGTGAAGAAGTCGAGGGAGTTCAAGCCAGTCAAGTTCTCTAAGTGAGATACAGTGGTGGCTACGATAAGATGCACCAGTGGCAAACTTAGTAATTTTATTGTAGCAAGCCTTTAGCTTGTTTAGGTCTGTTTGTCTAAGGTAGGCAAGTATAGGAGAGGCGTAGAGTAAAGTGGATATTAGGTGGGAATTGGAAGCAGAAATTCTGGCTGTCTTGGTGAAGAATTGTTTGTTTGTTTCTGTGTAATGCACCTAGTTTTTTTGGCCTTTTTAAGGTAAGAGAAGTGTGTGTCAGATCTGAGATTGTTATCAGTCTCAACACCAAGTAGTTTGGTAAAAAAAAAACGTGAGCAATGGGAAATGCCAGGAAATTTAAAATTCCTCTAATTGCATAAAACATTTATTCTACCTAAAACAGCTAAACATCTAAATATTGGATGAAACGACAGGGAAACAACTCAAATTCTACAACAGTAAGTTTTCACTGTGACAAAAATGTTAAGTCCATGCCTTTACACCAAACGGTTTGTCTTGAGACAAATCAAGGTTTCATAAAAATGTCCTACTTCGGGCATCTGAAGAGATGACGACCGTAATATCCTATGGGTGATTCCTATTCAGAAGGAGGTAGAGATTTTGACTGTTATAAGCTCCGATCTACTTTACACTCACATTCGGTTTACTACTTCTGCTATGAGAAATGATGACAAGAAAACTGTGTATAAGCGCTACCATGCTGCCAACTGCAAGCGATGTACTGTAGCAAGTAGGACATCTACGTGGACAGTATACACCAACAGGCTAAACCTCTATGAAGTGTGGTGTCAGTCGAATAAGATGGGCAACAGAAAGTACAGCAACATATGAAGCAAATGCATTTAAAACAAATAACTACGGTTTCCCTTCCCTGGGTGTGCCAACAGGCAGGTACTCAATCCGTTAACAAGGCAAACTTAACAGGTACAAAGCTTTGTCAAAAAGCAGCAGAGTCACACAGGAAGGGCTTTCCAAACAATGTAAACATGATGGCACACTGTAACCAGCTACAAAGTATAGATTAAGCTACACTTTATCTGACACCTTCACAGAGTAAAGGTAAGGACAGGTTTCCACACCTACCTTCATCCTTACATAAAAGTGACCCTATAGCGACAGCAGCTACTGCCATCCTAAGACTGCCCTAGAATCCACAACTTAGCCAAACTGGTCATCATTACGCACAAAAACGTCACTGAAATGGCTCGTAGTAATGGTCTTCGGGAATTGTAGTTCTTCAGCCTGCACTGCAGCAAATACAAACTTACCACGAATAATTATGTAAAAAAATCTGACTAAAGAGAATCACATAGATGAAGTAGTAAAATAAACTGGCTAGATTTGCATTTTTAGAGGTCTGAGAAGTGATATTCGCACAATAACTACTGCTAAGATTACTGCGCATGTTCAAAAGGCAGCGCTTGCACATTCTCTGGATAATCCAATGGGAGTTGTAGTTCACCAACCGACACATTGGAGTACTACAGCTCCCAGCAATGCACGGGGCTGGCTAGCTCAATGTTCCTCTAGCACAGATTATTCAATCAGAACAATGAGTTGGTTGCCGAGGATGAGGACTGAGGGAGAAAGCTAGGAAGGATCTGGAGTAAGGGCTGTGTCAGTACCGATTGTTTACAGCTGTTGGTCAGGCTTGGAGTGGAAAGTATATCGAAATTTGTAAAAATGTGGATACCTACAGAAAATGAGAAATACGGGGTTGGTAAGTGTTGCCAGTGCCCCTCTCTGATTATTTGTTTGCGTCTGCAGGAGCGCACGTTACTAGAAGTGAGTTTACTAACTGCAAACTGTCCGGGGGAGCCGCTAGGTTCGCAGGAATGGTGTCAGTCAGTCCGAGGGAGGGGAAGGTGATCAGTTCAATAGACAAGGAAAGGCAAAAAAGGCAGTAAACTGGCTTAAAATTTCAGATATCAGCCTCCCAGAACTGCAAATTTAAGTGCACTGTGTGCCAAGCGCAACCCTAAATTTTATCTCCTTCTTTTAGCTGTTGTTTGCATTCTCTGTTTTGCATACTGAAGCTGCTATGCATATGCAAACGAAATTAATTATTTTAGAAGATTCGCTTTGATGACTTTGCGTATGTCTGTTCTTTGCAGTTTCAGTGTTGAGGAGTTTGCTTTTATGCTGTTGTGGAGTGGTATGCATGTTTTCTATAGTAATGTACCCAGCTGTGAAACTGATTGCTTTGTTTTGGTATTGAATTTAAAGTGGCTAATTCTGCCAAGCATTCCAGTAAACAGTGCTTTGTGGCAACAAAAAGATGCCAGCCTGTCAGACAAGCACTATTGTTTGTTTATTTACTCATTCATTCACAGCAGGTATCCATGCCTTGGTTGTAAGCATGTGGTGTATTATTGTTTTTTTTTCCGCTGTGTCAAAAATGTTACTTTGTGACATTTTAACGTTTACTATATTTATATTTTATGGGATATGCGGACTGAAGTAAAATCAATGTTATTGCTAACAATGCTGCGATTCGTACCGCCATATACGTAAATCAAATAAGTATACTGTGTGCAAAGGACACTACGTTTAGGGACATAATGTCCACACTGTTGTATTGTTGCTGTCGTGGGGACTGTTTTGTATGAGGTGATGTGCCTACGTCGATGTGAATGTATACCAACAGTAGTAGCAGTGATGTTTAATAACTGTGTTTTATCAGCCACTCGATTGCACACAGGGGGCAAAAGAACTAATCTCACACTAGTTATATGCATCATATTTTCACAGAAGCTTTCACAGTTGCGGTACTTTGTTTACTAGACAATGGGTGTCTGTGAGTTACTGTCACTCTGAGTTAGGTAGTACAAATTCAGCTATGCTACTGAGCCTACCAAGCTGCCAGTTTGCTCATCGGTTTTGTTTGCTGTTGTAATTTAATGTGCGCTTTTCTGGATTAGTACGTAAATAACGCATTAAAAAGATACAAAAAGGCAGCAAGTGAATCTTATTTTGCGTTTGCATTGTAGCATAGCTGGTGTTTACAGCGCTGCCAGCCTGGGCTACTTCTGTAGCCCTTGCTTTCTGCAACAAAACTCGTGCGTAATGGTGTGACAGCGGTTGGCTCCATTCCAGATGGCCCCATTTTTGCATTTAAATGTATAAAGCTGTGTAATTCTGACGCTCACTGGGTGCGTTTCTATTTGTCATTAACGACCCTGCTCATTATTTGCTCACAGTGGTATGTTATCGAGTACTCAAAACTGTTCCAAATTCATTAATTTTGAAGTAGCTTGTTACGAGCGAGCCAGAGGGGCAGAGGAGCTCTGTAGCTCTCAAGTGTTATCAGTTGAAATCCTTGATTTAGAAGAGGAATGAAACAGGCTTCCATAAGATGCATCACTCCAGCTTGGGAAGCAGTTACTTCCGACAAAAACTCTGCTCTTAGGAAGCTTGTTATTCTTTTACCAAGTGTGACACTAATCCAGCCTTGCAAACGCTGCCATACTGGCATATATTTCATATGAAAAGATATTTGAATTTCTTTGCTTACTTATGCCAATTAACAGTACTAGAGGACTTTTATAAATTCTGGTACAGTTATACGTTAAGACTGCTGCACACACAACTTGTGCAAACCTTGAATTCAGATGCAGGTAAACGGATCTGAGACTAGTGACCCAGTGTAATGGTGTTTGTGCAGTGCCAATTATGATGGCGTGCAATTTTAACTTGATTTGAAATGAGTAAGGGGGCGTGACCACCTTTAAAACGCATTTTTTAAAATTACAGAAATCTGTAAATATAGCGCTCGGAATGATGGAGGAAAACATGTTTATTTTTTAAGGAACAGGTGGACATTCAGTACAGTTTTTTAGGAATAAATGGGCATGCAGTACAGGTGCAAATTTCATTTGAATCCTGTCTTTCAGGGTACCTGTTTTATACAATTAATCGGGTAGTGATGTTGTCCACTCTCTTATCTATCTGGTCAGCATCTCTCAAGGTTAGCAACTGTGTGAATAAAATTGAATATTGCTTGGCCTTCATGTAGCCAAATAAAAGTCCAAATTATTTTTGTTTGTGATTAATATCCTTGGTTCCTGAGGATCTGTCTAGTGGATCTCCAAGCTTCATTCTTGAGGCCTTATTTGTTTAGTACGGTGTGCACTGCCACAACAGACCCCCTTAATGAAATGATCATTCTGACAAAGCCGTAGTCATTTGAAGAGCTACTCTATTAGAGCTGAGTTTTATATATTTTGGGATAACTACCCTCTCATACAGAGGCTTCTGCTTGTTTGTTGTAGAAGGTATTGCTATAATTAAAGTAGCCATTTCTAATTCTTGTTTTGCTAGTCTTTAGTATTGGGTAGGGACATACATTGTGCTGAGAGCAGAGTTAACACTATTCTGTAACATGAATAACTGTTGTGGACACCTGCAGAAATTACATTTAATACAGAAATTATGTAATGTATCCTTGCTTGAGAACCGACAGTGAACTGAAAATATAGAATGACCTTATGGGATTGGGGTTGGTGTGGGGTGGGAATCAGCCTTCAAAAACTGATTGGTTGCTGTAAAATTGTCTGTGGGTTTGCACTGAGAAGACTTTTTCCTTCCTGTGTCTTCTCTGTAAAGAAAACATGTATCAGTGGGATTAACCCAGTTAATGTAATAAATTAATAACAAATAAACAAAATAAGTGAAGTCAAGTTTACAACTTGTAGAAAACCTGAAATTTTGACAACTTCATTATTTCTGGTTGAGACTTTTTGTTCTTATATTTAGTAGATAAGTACTGCTACAGTGTCTTTGTGATCCAGCTCCTAAGTCACTGACTTGAATTTATACTTAAGTGATGTTTTTGGCCTTTGCCATTCAGCTATGGAGCCACTGACTTCTTTGGGCATTGCGGATGGTGGGTCACTTCTGTGTCATATAGCACAGTGCAGCTGTGGTGGTTACCTAAGGGAAGTTCTGTTACCAAGCTGGTCTTGTTCACTCTGGTCGGGCATCATGTTACTAATGTCTTATCAGTACCACAATCCTTGTCATTTTTATGCTTTTAAAATGGTTTTATAGTTCTAATTTTGCGGTGTAGCCTGATGGGCAAATGAACTCTTTACTTGTAACCAAAGAACACAGATTTATATTGATGGATTAGAATCTGCGGTGGTGGTGCTGTGGTAGCGTTGTCGCCTCACAGTAAGATGCTGTGAGGTTTGATTCTCAGCTAGAGCATCTTCTGCGTGGAGACATGTGTGAATGGGCGTACCTTCGTTGAAGGTTGTGCATCAGGGCTGGTAACTCGGCACGTAAAAATCAACTACCAATCATTAACATACCGGAGTTCCGCTGTGGCGACCCCTAACCAGGAAAAGCTGAAAGACACAAACAAACAAACAAGTTTTGTTAAAATCTGTGACTGTATCACTTAAATATACCAGCTGGCCTAAGCAGGGTAAGGACAATGAATAACAAACAATAAACCGTTTCTGAAGGCCAAAACTATTGCTAGAGTTACACACACTCAGCCTCCGTGCAAGTATGAATTGGGGACTATCTTTGATTTGGGTCCATGATGTTGGGGGTGGATGCAGTGTGGCTAAAGTGATGTAAGCCGATAATACATCACTTTTTATCTATTATTTCATCCTTACATCATACACATAATTTTTCTTTTTTTACCTGCGTAAGAACCAGACTGTGTATTACACAGATGCTGCTATGTGATGTCACATGTTAAACTGATGCTTCCCTTACATGCTGGACTGTGGTCCTGATACTCATTGGTAGTAAAAAGCTGTGCAGAAGAAGCTCAGGCACACAGTTGATTTGGTATAGTGGTGTGTTGCTCTAACTCTAGTGCACAGTGGCCTGGGTTCAAGACCTACCAGTGATGACTTTTAAAAATCTCGACGAGTAGATAGGTAACAGAAAATTCACCCCATGGATCTTTTCAGTGGCTCTACTGGATAGAGGCACTGGGAACCAACATTGGGTTGCTTGACACCAGGGCAATATTTTATGGGCTAGGCTTGTAAAGGCTCTAGGGCCATTAGCCTAGTACACACCTAATAACCCATCCTCGGAGTCCATTATCCTTTTTGGACACTTAAGCAGCCATTATCTCTTCCTGTTGCCTCGGTGGATTAACTTTGTGGGGATACTTTTTACTTCTACTTTTGACTCTTACTTTAGACAACATTAAATCTAAATTTTGCTCCATGTAATAGGTATAATTTATGAAATTGTTTTATTTCACATATTAGACACTATTTATGAAATACCAGGCCAGCTTTATTTTCCAAGTAACTTGAGGATATTTTATTAGGAAACTATACTAAATTGATAACATTCTGTGAACCACTCTTTGCAGAGTTCAGGAAATATTAATTAGTTGCAGTACATAGAAAAAGAGCTCCCCCTCCAGATAAATGAGTTATTGAAGCAGCCTTATATTGCAGCAGCTAGTGGTGTAACCCTTGATCAATATCCACTTAGTTGGCACTAAGCTCATGAAGGAAACGGTGAACTTTTTAGAAAGCAATTATTTTTCTAGGCTATATTTTATTACTAATACATTGTAAAAAATAAACTAGAATATTCTTGTATTATTAAATTACCAGAAATGTGTTAGTAATATAAGTATGTTTTTTTATCTAATTATTCTAACCATTTTTTGTCAGAAATGCCTAATTTTTAAGATTACTTGAGTACTGCTGTAGTACTATAATTTTGCATTTTGCAGTGATTGACATCTATGAGCAAATACACATCTTAAAAATGTTCCATATTTATTAATAATGCATTCATTTATTTATTTTCTGATATCTCTTTTATCTCGTCATTGTGCATTTATACTGTCAAGCAACTGACATAATGGAAAGAACCATCAGTCCATTGCAGGATGCGCGCATGTGTATATATACACACACACACACACACACTTTTGCTGCATACAGTTTATAAGTTTACCCACTCACCTATCATCATATCTTTGGATATGTATATGGGAACTGGAAAACCCACATGGACACAGGAAAGACACAAACTCCACATAGAAGTTTATCCAGCCAAGAACTGAACTGGAGAAACAACCTTTTATGAAGGAGCAATGGGAGCTAAAGTAAAGATGTACCATCTACTTTTCTTGGACATATTCCTACAAGTGTTAAAAAATAGTTTGAATAATAGTTGCTGTACAGATGATTCAAATCACTTTGTACTTTTACTAGAAGCTAATAAAACTGCACAGTTCTGTTGGAAACACAGCGTTTTGGGGGAGAATATTACAATGTAGCATACAAGAAGATGTGTATAGAATTACATGACTGCAACTTTGTTATGTTGTTGTCTTTCGGCTTTTCCCGGTTAGGGATCGCCACAGCGGAACTCCGGTCCACTAATGATTGGCAGTTTTCATGAACGCCGAGGTGCCAGCTCGACGTTCAACCTTCAATGAAGGCACACCCATTTACGCATGTCTTTTGAATGCCCACCCAACCGCAGGGAGGGCATACAGACTCCACACAGAAGGCACTCCAGCCGAGAATCGAACGGGAGAACCTCTTGTTGTGAGGCAACAACGCTACCACTGCACTACCACGGAAGTCTTAACACTCTGAATTTGCCTTCTTCTGATTTATGGCCCATGTCCAAGCTACTGGTATCCAGCAGTTTAATTCAGAAGGTTAAGCCTGTGAATCACTAAATAAGTTTCATCCTGCAGTCTTGTGTTTGATTTTTTACTTCTTACAAATGGTTTGACTGTGAAAGAGCCACTTAATCAGACCATGGTCCTAGTAGCCCCTGAAAACAAGATATTTGGGTATAGTGAGCTAACATGGTTATTAAACGAATTAAAATTCTGTGTGTGTGTGGCCAGGTGTTATGTTATAGATTTAAGTAATCACGGTGACAGTTAATCTTTCTTCATAAGCTGTCATACAGGAAACTGTGGCTAGAAAAAAATAGAAGGAAACGGATGCTTCTCTTGAAAAGTTGCATGAAGGCTGTTGCTACTGGAGAGGGTTCTGTCTGTAAGCATTTGCTGAAGACAAGAAGGCAGTAATCTAGTGACCAAGTTGTATGCATCTGAGTCCTGGTGCTGAATAAGTGAGGTGCAGTGCAGGAGTTTGGGGAGAACTTTGGGTACAGGTGCAGAAGAGTTTACTTTACAGAATGCATTTTTAATCCTTATTATACATTAACTGCACATTGAACTTTTATTTGCCATTTTTTATACATGTCTTACCACAGAATATGGCTGTAAATTGTGCAACCTTGGTTATCAAACCTAGTTTTTTATAATAATAAAAACATTGACTAGACTTTCAAGCTGAGATGGACAACTAAGCAAGTGTCAAGTAGGTTGTCCAGATGACAGCCTAATTGGAATAGCTAGCTGGGTTAATAACATATGATTGTCCGGGGTGGGTTATGATGAATTGGCGGTATATGTGTACTTAGCTGGTTTGATGACGTGATTGTCTGGGGTGGGTTATAATGAATTGGCAGTATATGTGTAGTTAGCTGGTTTGACGTGCAGTTGTCTGGGGTGGGTTAAGATGAATTGGCGGTATATGTGTAGTTAGCTGGTTTGATGACGTGTGATTGTCTGGGGTGGGTTATGATGAATTGGCGGTATATGTGTAGTTAGCTGGTTTGATGCTGTGTGATTGTCTGGGGTAGGTTAAGATGAATTGGCAGTATATGTGTAGTTAGGTGATTTGATGACGTGCGATTGTCTGGGCTGGGTTAAGATGAATTGGCGGTATATGTGTAATTAGCTGGTTTGATGATGTGTGGTTGTCTGGGTTGGGTTAAGATGAATTGGCAGTATATGTGTTAAGTGAGCATGTAGTTCAAGCCCAATGACCCAAGGTTCCCAACTCGTGTTTATTTCCAGCTGCATTCACAACATTACCACCTCCTTTCCACTTTGGTCTTTCTTCTTCAAGTCTTCACAATGGATTAGGATGGTATTCTGGTAGAGGGGTGCCTTGTGAAGTACTGAGGGAAGGGGAGTCTGTGAATAGATATGTGGTTTGCTTAAGTTTTTAAAGCTGTGGTTGTTGAGGTTTGAGCACGGCACTGTCATAATCCATCTCCTAGTTGTAGTGAAAACCAGTTTGTTTTTTAAGATAGATTTGGGAAATATTTTCTTTGTTTAGAGAAACAGAGAGTCGATAAATACTTTGCTTAGCAGCAGTAAACTGTACTGTGCCATTCGGACTTTTAAATGTGAAATTCTGTATATAAAGAGAGCGAGAGAGAGAGAGAGAAACCGAGAATCAGCAAGTGATTGTGGGGACCGTGTCTTAATTTAATACAAGCACTTCAAAGTGTGTCTGTTTTCTGTATCGGAGTAAGTGATATAGAAATGCAATATTTGGATTTAATTTACCTTTTATTAGGTTTCAGTTTAGTTATTACTACCATTATTGGCATGTAATTTAGATGGTTCCATTTCAGAGTGGGATTAGTTCATTTCTACCCCCCATTATAATTACTTTATTATACTTAAGTCATGCAGACAGATAAGGCCTATGTCTCTTTAAGAATATTTCCGGAGTACAACAGAGGAGTGTTCACTCCAGCAGTAGTGTGAGATGGAGAGATGTTAAGCAGCTACTAATACTACTGGATGATGAGCTGTGCAGAAAACGATGCAGGCTGACTTATGTCTAAATACTGACTTTTGAATTTATTTTTTTGGATTTAATTAAAATGTTGTTGATGCTAAAGTATATTTGAAAAATACCTGAAATATATTTAAATGACTCAGCCCTAGCAGTCTTCTGTCCCCCAAAAACGTTAGGACCTGAGGAAATAGGCTAGTTTTTTATGTCTTGGCCAATGTTTATCTTCTACCCCTAGGGCCACTGAAAGGCAGTAACCTAAGCATATAATAGAACTGAATTTCCTGTATGTCTTGCTATATACTGTAAACTCTCCTATCCTTTGCTGCTGTGGGGTTCAAAGTGTGGGGTTCAAAGTCTCTCTGTTACATTGTGAAGGTGTATTGCTACAGCCACCACCCTCCCCAACACAGACAGACAACAGTGATTTTTCTGATCTGATATTTATACATTTATCTTTGTCCGTTCAGACCGGACACTCACACTGTACCTGCACTGTTACTCAAATCCAGTGGGAGATTGGGAACACGGGGACTGGATCCTCATTTTACCTAGACCTTCGGACACAAATCACTGGTAAAGCAGCCCATCTGCTGCTTATTTTCCTGGCTTGCATGATGTAAATTATGCAGACTCTAATAATTTAATTAATTATTCTGCATGTAGGTAGTTGTAAAAAGGCTAGTTGCCTGAACATGATCAGCAAGCATTTGGGAGCTTGTTCAAATATGTATGTATTTTTTTTATATAATCTTAGAAAATGAACTCTGTGTGGTACTGCTTGTTAGGATATATGAGACCTGAACTAACACAAGTACATGTACACCGTAGGATCAGATTATTTCTACACACATGCAGGTTAAAGTAAAAATGAACGTTATTGTCATTCAGACCGCAGAACAGTGCAACTGAATGAAATTGCGTTACTTCACACTCAATATGCATACAACATACACTGATAATATTAATACAACAGTAACACATATACTAATGCTAATCCAACAATAACAACAGTACGACACTTGTGCAGTAACAAGTACAATGACATGCACCAAGACTATTCCACTTACATGTCTTCGTCAGTACCCAAAATATTGCACTGATCAAAATCAGACAGATTTCAAATTGCACAGAATGTTAACTTGCCATATTGCACATAATGTTAACTTGGCATTGTTAATGTTGCACAGAATATTAACTTGGCATGGTTAATGTTGCACAGAATGTTAACTTGGCATCGTTAATGTTGCACATAAGGTTTAGTTGAGTTCTTTTAGTCGAACATTGCATTAATATTGCATTGAATGTAAATTGTGTTTCTGGAAGGGCTGCATTGAATAAATATTGTTTGGTTGAAAATTTTTGCAGTGGTATTTGTACGACTTTGTGGCTTAATCATTTGATTTGTAAATTGGATTTTTTTTAAATGAGATTTTGGTCTTGGATACACTTACTCAGACTATATATGTATGACTGAGGCTGGGTTTGGAGGTGTAGTCATGGAAACAGTATTAGGAAACTGATGAGGTGCTGTGTCCTGTATTTAGAGTTTGCAAGTCATTGCATGCAACAAGAAATAATGTGTGGGTGTTCCACATGATATTGTCATTTCTGCATTTTTGATGAATCTGTATTGATAAAATTGATTTTTAAAGTTTTTTGTTATTATTTTTGATTCTCTGAACTGTTATCATAAATGAGTTTCTTTTCTAACTTAGTCACAATGGAGACCAGCAACATGCAATGAGAATGAACAAAGTCTATTACAGTGTCTTTGAAAAAGTACCTTTACATTTTCCATAAATCTCTCAAGACATACTCTACTCTGTATGTACTGCATCACTCTACACCCTTTTGTTTTGTATAACGTGTGTGTGTGTTAAAAGTATATGCCAGTGCGTTTCAATCCATGGATTTGTATCGCAGTATCTTTTTTCTTTTTCAAAGTTTGAGTTTGACCTATTAAATACTTGGATTCAGGCATAAGTAAGACACCGGGGTGTGTCTGCTCCTATAAGGCATAAGTAAGACACCGGGGTGTGTCTGCTCCTATAAGGCATAAATAAGACACCGGGGTGTGTCTGCTCCTATAAGGCATAAGTAAGACACCGGGGTGTGTCTGCTCCTATAGCTTCTTTGTCAGTTACATGCCTTTCCTTTCTTGTGTTCTTTTTTCAAACATCTAAACATTATGGAAATTCTTCTTTCCCACTATTCTGACAGGCATTGTTTTGAAAATAAAAAATATCACCTTCTCTGGAAAGCAGTACTTTCTTCTTTCAGTAGTGACTCAAACTGTTGTTTGCGTTTTCATCTTGTTTTTTTTTTTTTTTTTAGGATGGAGACCATGCTAGGTTTTTGAGGTGGGATGGGTCAAATTTTGATGTTACGCTCCTTGCCTGTAATTTCTTTAGATCCCTGTTGGGCTGCTTCCTTCAGCCAGTACCACTGTTCCACAATCTGCAGTAAAGAACATACATGGTCTGCAAATTCCCCCACATTCCAGAAATATAGACTTTGCACATAGCACTTTGCAGAACAGGTCTCTGAGGGGATTTTTACTGAAGTTATTCTCCATATTAGGTAACTGGCCTTAATATTCACCCTCTTCTAATCCATCGTTTTGTATTCCTGCACAGCCCCATATCATGCAGCTTAATCACCATCTTCTTCTATTGCACTGATTCAAAAATCTGCACTCTACAAAATGACATTCATTGGATTAGTATTCTCCATTTCCTTGGCTGCTTAGATGTAAAACATGTCTGATTGGGTATACTTCACAGTATTGAAACACCACATCATCAAAGACCATATTATCAAGATGACATTGCCAAATCCTCAAAACATGGAACACCCGAAGCCACAAAACCTAACCCCGGGAAAAGAATCACTTGGCCACCAGGACAAAAAAAAAAAACGCAACAAGTAAAATCCACCAAACTGCGTGCTCATCCCCCACACCCCCCATGACTAAATATACCAACTCTGAGATTGGACTACAGTGGGGAAAGGGCAAGGTTCACCATGGTGGCCAAGTGGTTCTCTTCCCGTGGTAAGGTTTCATGGTTCAAGGTGTTCGATGTTATGATTTTTCTGCCTGTTAGTCTGAAACTTCGATATATTCATTTTGTTGACCATGTAAGCATACTGGACACAAGTTTCCCTTTCTTGTGTGATACAGGAGCACTGTCTTTATTAATGACCTACTGAGAATCATGCGGTAGGCAGATGAAGGGAGGTAGAAAAAATTAAACCTGTATCCTGAACTACACAAAGCAGTTTAACACCTCATAGCCGTAATCCTCTGTACTAATTCATTATTGCTCCCTTATTTCTGCACATTTATATTTATATAGTTCATATTTATTCCGTAAGGTATGTACGAGTAAAACCCTTAAAAATACAGATGGACAAATATAGTGGAATGGTAGTGCAAGTTGATCAGAAAATGTCACCTTTTTCTTTACTTACAGATAAAGGTCTGTCTAAAGACAAGTTTTGCATAACTAGTTGTTAAAAGCAACAGTAGTGCAACACAAAGAACTCTAGATTGCTGATGACTCAAAGTGGGGGGGAGGGGCAGGAAGACAGGAACACACTGAATCTGCAGGGCTAACTGGAATAGTATAGGTATTATGGCAGGGTCATCTTTCAGAATGTGACAGTTTTACATAACTAGTAATTGCTCCCAGGTCTGTGTGTCCAGTGGATCTGTCTGGTAAATACATGGGCAATATTGTATACTTTTTTGAATGTACTGAATCATCTTTAGAAAGCATGCTAGAGCTTGAGGTGGTTGTTTTCATTTTATGAACAGTATGTACCTCTGATATCTGGCAGTGAGCAAAGGCAAAAGTAATGTCCATAGTAATGTATTTCAGTCTCTCTCTCTCTCTCTCTCTCTCTCTCTCTCTCTCTCTCTCTCTCTCTCACACACACAAAGACTATAAAGCCATTTTTATCCATAGACTGCTTTTCTGCCCATCAAGTATAACCACTTTATTAACTATGTACACCTCGGGTGTCTGAGATTAAACAAAAATAATGGTCATATAGGTCAGTCAAATACACACCAGCTCTGCCAAGATAGGTAAGTGACTGTTTACATGCAAGAATGCAGTAGCAGAGGACAGTACCATTCATACACAAACTGTCTATATACACAATCATAGCCACTTTGACTGTGTATGCCTCATATGTCTGATTTTGATAGAAGTGTGAATAAGTTCTTGGTAGTGTATTTCAGCTCACTGTTATCATGAATATAGAGTGCATCCCACTGCTGTGATTTTACATACACATGTATACACATCACTTCCAACCAATTTATTACCCATAGACATACAATATGTCTGACTGTGGTCAAATGAGTAAATGCTTAAGTAATGCATTTCATCTTATAGCTGTCACATGAATCCAGTTGCAATACCTTCTTGCACATATATGCTTATAGCTACGCACCTGTGCCCACACCATTTACAGCCCCTTTATTGACTGTTTACAACTCAGATGTTTGGCTGTGATTTAAATTAATGAATAAACATAATGGCTATAGTAATTTTATTTCATTTCATTACTGTCACACATGAAATGCAACCTACTGTAACCTCTTTGTAAATGTATGTGTGTGTGTGTGTGTGTGTGTGTGTGTGTATAGACACACACACAATATTAACTGTATAAAATAAAAATACCTAAATTCCTGCAGGTTGGCTGTCATTGGCACTGCTAAACAGAAGGGTTGAGTCAAGTGGGATCCTCAATACACAACTGGATAACAGACAGTCTTATTTAGTTACTATAATTTAAAAAGTATAGTCCTCCCATGGTTGAACTGTCATAGGCCATGCTGAAGTATTCTTTCATTTTCATCCAGACTGTCTCAAGCACCAGTCACATGAGGCAGCCTGAGCCAGTGAGAAGTGGCTGCTTGCAGATCTGTATAGCATCTCAACCATCCCCCATTGAAGCACCCTTTTTGCCCAACAGAACCATTCCGGTGGCATAGAGGTGTAAAGCCCTGATTATGGCTCTGCCAACCACAGTTTGATTAGTAGCTGCTGTGACTGATAGAGTGGCAAGGAGGGATGGGAATGTCCATCCTGGGTGTTAGGGTATTTACTGATGATGCTCCCTAAGTGAAGGAGTTGCCCATAGAGGGGAGTTACCCTTGGATGTGGTTGATCGATGAGGAAGACAGGGAAAGAGAAGTAGTTAGGGCATATAAAGGAAAATAAAACCCTGGATGGGAGCAAAGAGTGCTGAGCCCCTAGGATGCCCTTAGGGTACATGACCAGCCCCAGAAACTGCAAAGTAGGTTGGGGTAGCAGGAGAATAGCTGGTAGATCTGATGTGGATGTTGTACACTGGGGTTGGGCCAGTAAGAATTCTGTGCAGGGCAGACCAAAAAATTATGCAAGGACCTCTAGAAGGAGTAAGCACCATATTCTCTGTCAGGGAGTATGTGAAAATGCTAGCCTGACTAGAGTTATTCAGCTCAGTTGAGTAAGCTAACCTTTTTAGATAATAAATTGGAAATGAGTTATGTATCCTGATAATGGGAACGTTGACTATTTTTAAGAGGAAAAAAAACTTGAAACATTTTCAAACCATGTTTTCACTTGTTGGTGCTGCCTGTAACACCAATCCCATACCTTACTTTTGAAAAACCCTTTCTTTAACACTACTACTATGTCTTAACTAATGATCATGTTTTAGTTAATCAGTCACATAAAACTGTTTTTGTTTTCTTTTGCAGTCATATTTTTCTTTGATAGTTTGGATTTTTGGTAGGTTGATTTTCAAAATGCCAGTACCAAACAGCTGTTTTTGATGCTTTTACATTTCAGTAAATCACCATTTACTTGTATACATACCAACACAGAATGTGCTGACCTACTGCTGGTCAGGATTGAACACTGGATATTGGTGTAACTCAGAAATCCATACAGCCACAATGCTGTTAGTTCAGTGTATAGAGATTATCAAGAGGCAGTAATTGAAAATGATGAGGTATGTGCACAAGAATCCATGCAGTCGGAAACTAATGGAACCTCAGTACATGCTTTTTTCCACTAAGTGATTAGTTTTGCATCCTTACCTCAACGTTATTCAGATGGTGATAGAGGCAGAAATGATGATGAATTGAAGATTGTGTGGCAAGGTTATTTTAGACATAATTAGTCAAAAGCAGAATGTTACTTTTGAATAATATGCATCAGAAAGGGAAATAAGTTAGTTAGAATTTAATCGTAGTTAAAGACTGCATTAACTATTTAATACACTATAATAGTGGGAAGTCATTGTCATTGTGAATCTTAAAAGACATCATACTTTGGCTAACAGTGTTAAGTTGAGCTTTACATAAAATTCATTAAAATGTATGCAGCAGGTTCCTTTTGTAACCTAGATGTGAAATGAGGCGTTTATCACTGGTAAAACTTGAGTATGCACACATGAGTATGTAGAGATATTTTTGTGAGCGTGTCAACATTGTTGGGATGGTCAAAGATGTGCCATGGTCTGTAAACAGAGGTATGATCAAGACAATTGACTCCATTCACTTATGATTGAAGCACTTATTAGTGCTGGAAAAGAACACCTAGAAATGAATTTGCCACATCTGTAATGCTGCGGCATTCACTAGTAAGCACTGTTAAACATTAACTGAACCTTTGTAGAGTTTGTGTTACACAACTGTTGAGGCAGCAGTCTTTTAAGTTGTTGAACTCCCACTTCTGGTATTGCTAGTGCCCCATGTGATGCATTTTTGTAGTTGCATTTGGTCAGGAATGAGAACTTTTCTTTGCTAAATACGTATTTGAACTATAAGTGGATTGGACCAAACAGTGCTTAACTAAATGTAGAAGAGCTATGCTACGAAGAAGTATAAATGACAATGGTAATTTTGACCTGTTGTCCAAATGATTTGTTACTGTTTTGGGGAAGGGCATCTTTTTTCATAATGTAAAAACAGGATGTTTAGCAGAATTTGTAGATGAAGCTGTAATATTACTAATATGATATAAAGTTATGCCTTTATTTTTATTTTGTGTCATTACATTTTTTTTTTAAGTTTCAGTGCTATATTCTTGAATATAACTTTTAAACATGGGTTATTTTCAATATTTTTTTCCTCGAGAGCCTTCATGCCCAATTTGCAGCCATGAAACAGTATAGCAAAACTGTATTATCACTCCACTAAGCAAAATTTTGCAGACCAACAATGATATTGTATTTTCTGATAGAACTGAGCAGAGGACTGTACCGTAATTCATGAACTGCGTGACACAAAAAGAAAGCTAAAAATGTAGCCCTGTAATGACTAACGTTATAGAGTTAACATTTATTCACTCATGAAAAAAAAAAATCTCAGTTGTGGTTTGCGAAGGATAATTTCAGGTGTGGTTTGCGAAGGATGTAGGCTGACCAGCATGTCCAAGCTATGGGAACTGGGCATGCCTAGAGTTGCCATCCATATATACACATGATGTTTGGGGAATGGGAGTAAACAGTAGTTTAATCAATAGTGTTAAATCAATTTGTTGATTTATACTTCTTACCCATCATTCGACCCCTAACCGGGAAAAGCCGAAAGACACAAACAAACCCATCATTCACTTCATGTTAAAAGTCTGGTGTTTTGTATTGCTCTATTATCTGCATGAAAATGTCGAATTTCCTGTTACAGGAAATATATTTGTGTCCTCTGCATATTCTAGTTGTCTTCTGTTTGACAGAATACATTTAACTTCTAGTCATTGACATAGACTAGATGTAATTCTTAGCTTTTTGCACAGCTGTGCCCTGAATTGCATTGCAGTTGCTGAAGTAGAAGTTCAGAGCATAGCATGACACTGTTTGAGCCTGTCTTATAAAGCTAACCATTGATTGGGTTTGCACAAAAGTCACTGCAACATACTAACAAAGTTGATGTAAACAATAATTGTTTTTAAAGAGCTTTTGAGGCAGTGCTACTTTGTCTGAAGAGTAATTTGGAGTTTCCGAGGATGTGGGTCATAATTAAAATATATTCTAGTACCCGGTACTTTGCATAAATCCAGTAAGTTGTATTGGTGACATAAATAAGTTGGAAAAATCCATAGTAAATGGAAAAAGAAAGTGAGACAAAAACATGGAGTTGACCCAAAGCTCTTTTTGTATTTTCTAAGATTCTTCCTTACTGTTGAATGCACTTGCCTAAGAAACATTTCAGTGATATGGGGATTGACCATTTTGTTATTGTTGGTGGTGATAACCAAACAAGTAGATTTTAAAACCTGCACAGCTTGTAGTGCTTTCTTTGTGTTTTGATTAAAATTTCAGTTCTTAAGTTACTGTAGTTTACAAATAGTACCTTTTTTGTAGTCGTAAGGATAAAGTTTCTGTGTTTGGTGCTGCTTTCGCTGTTGCCAGTCTGTGTCAGCTGGCCGTCTGAATGAAGGCATTTTTTATCTGACAAAATTTTCACTGAATTGTTTTCAGTTCTGTAAGCTTGTGTTAATTGGTTTAACATGCTGAAGTTTGCTTTTATATTCGACTGCTAATTCACAGTTTTTACCTATTTGCCTTTGTTGATATTAAGTTGGTAAAATCAAGGAGTAAGGGAACTCATAATTTATTACTGTGGGCTGAATTTGTTCTATATGTCTAAAGTGGAAGAGATAAGTCATGTGATGAACGATTTACTAAGTATTTGATAAAACGTGGTAACTGTGATATGCTCACAAAGTGTTGCTGTTTTCAGTAATTGTAAATGTCTGAGCTGTGGACAATTATCTAACCTGATTACTGCCATAAGTACAGCAAGTCAGGCACCCAGTATGATGAATGTTTGGGGTAGTAATCTGTTAATGTCACTGATGGAATGAAATGTGGACTGGTGTCATGATTTGAAACTATTTAGAAGTACTATGCGTTTAGTTACTTTAGTAATGATCAGCTTAAACATGTTAAGCATTTCAACTCAATGTACTAACAGAGTTGACATCGAACATCATGTTCTGTTGTTGTAATAATTCTCTGTATGAGCTTGATGCATCGAAACGGGTCTATGACTACCGATAAAAAAGTAATTTCCACGAATGGCATATACATCAAAAATGCCGTTATTCGAAAGTGGTGCTGTGAGATTGTGGTACTATGAAGATTGAAAGAATTGTCCTTTCCTCACTGTAGTGTGATCTGAGTTGGAATGTATATTTAGTGGGGGGGGGGCACAGGGGCACAGCCCCCACAAAACCAATTCGATTAACGGCATTTTCGATCTATATGTCATTCGCAGAAATTACTTTTCGATCAGTTGTCATAGACCACATCTAAACTGTAATGATATTATAATAGAATATATCAGCAACTTTACTTTTGATTTGACATGTATAGCTGATATGAATCAGAAACTATAATAATTCTGCCCTGGAATTTACAAGCTCTGTAACTATCCCTAGGCCAGGAAGCTAACAGATATAAATGAGCTGTTAAAAAATCTCTTAAGAAGTGAAGCAGCCAAGAGCAAGCAAACCAGCTATAGCAGATAATGGGATACTCTGCTTAATTGTACCTGTGTTTTCTGTATTGGAAAGGTATAAGCAAAATAACTGAATAAACAGAGTCAAAGATGAACAACTACCCAGGAGATTGTAGTATACAGACATACACGCTTGCTCCTGCATCTGCATCTCTGCCCCTGATGCCTTCTGAAAATTCAGTCAGTGTACAATAGAGCTCAGTACTACTTTTTAGTTGAGAGGGCTAAGAGAAAGTTTAGCTGTATATTTATCTTTTTTCTTTCTTGTAGGCAGTTTGTTTAAAGTAATTATTTTCTGTTTTTTTCTGTGTAGACTTGTATTTAACTTGTAACTGTCCTGCTTAACTTATTCTTCAAATGAACTTAAAAAGCTTGTGGTTGAACATCTATTTACTTACTTATTGGCTAATAAGAAGCTGTTTGTTGCTAAATGGTGACAGTCTGCTGGCACCTGCCTGTAATTGGCCAGACTGCTCTGCTGCACACACTACTGTTTATGTTTACAAGTATTTAGCATATTAACAAGTGTGGAAGAGTATCTGATAGTTCAGTAATTAGGTTATTTGAGGTGATGTTGGTTTGCTTCCTTATTTTCTTGACACAAGACAGAAAACTGTAGTGTCAGAAAATATTTCTCGCTTTTCCTGGAAAGTAATGTGTGTGTTTGTGTGTGAGTGTGTTTGTGTTTGTGTGTGTGAGTGTGTGTATGTAAAAGTTAATTCGAAGTCCAGCACTGGAAGGCTCAGTGTCCACGACAGAGGAGTCACAGAGGTTTCCTAGCAGCTTGGCTAAAGAGTGTACTTATTGTGAAGTCTGTTCGTGGGTGAAGATAGTGCAAATGCATACAAGGGGCAATGGTGCTTATTTTCTGCATGCTCTTGAGACCAAGTTGTTCTTAGTGAGTCGTTTAGTGATTCATGTCTGTGTGGCTTTTTTATACTTTAATCTGTTAAGTACTAGTGGTGTGACTTTGGAAACCGTACCCATGGAGGCCATCAGATTTCAGATAAATATAATTTATTGTGGGGCAGGGGCAGTGGAGTAGATCTATGGCCAATAACTCCTGCCTACTGTCGTCTTCCCATTGCTGAGGAAAAATATAGTGCCAGTAATAAGAGGAACAACACTGGCTGCAATGATAAGGCTGTGATTGAAGAATGGATGCATATTACTTGTTGGGATGTACAGATCAAAGAATTCTGCAACAAAGCTAGATACGTTGTTTTATAATTTATATAGCTTATACTGTCTAAGTACGAGTATTGTGAGTGATATCAGCTTACCTAACCCCACATTAGATACCCTTAGCTTCTAAATGTAGCAAAATCTGTATTGCTTATCTGATCAAACAGAATCTAATGCCATTAAGTGACATTCCACAAAGTGGTTAGAATATTTTGTGGATTTTTTTGATAACTAACTGAACACAAAAGTAGGCTTAAACTTAGTCCTTCCTCCCCAGTGAGCTGAAGCTACCATTTTATTGTTAATTTGTACATTTTGTTTGATTGTGTTTAGCAATCCTTATCTTAACTTTTATTCCCATTCATGGATCATCACTAGCTCACTTTCATTAAGTTTAACAGCAACTCTGATACTGTTACCTGCTGGAACCTTAAACCCGTTAACATTTCAACAGGGAAAAATCTATATTCCTTTGTGTAGTACCAAAAGGAACTAAAACACTTAATTAAAAGTTTATCATTTATGGAAACTTACAAAAACACCATTACCAAAATGAAGTGTAATTATTTAAGTAAATTTGTTAAAGTCCGCTGTAGCAACTTATGAACATAATTTGGCACAACAGTGACAGGATAAGAAGATTTCTTTCTACTACCCTTTAATAAAGCTAAAACACAGTCTAAAACACAGTAAAAAGATATACTTTTTTTCTTTTTTACCACAGTGACATTTGTTGTTGCACATAATTTAAATTGGCACTGTATGATGGATATTTTGAAACCATCTTGGGACTAGGTATTAGGTTGCTGACATAATAACATACTTGATAACACATAAACTAGTATACAGTATATATCTATTGGGATCAGTAATTTTATATCTTTAATGGGATCAGTAATTTATCATATCAGCTTCCATCTCAGCAAGTATGAGACTTCTTCTTCTTCTTCCGGCTTTTTCCCAGTTAGGGTTCGCCACAACGGATCATCTGTCCGCTCATGAGTGGCAGTGGAGTTTTACAGTGTCGAGTTGCCAGCCCAGCTCCCAACCTTCCACAGAAGGCACACACACGCACACACCTAGGGCCAATTTAGAGTGTCCAATCTACCTACTGCATTGGACTGATAATAATGTGGACAAAAGTATCCGATCAGTCCATGGCTAAATATTAGTACTAATGGGTATCGTATTTCAAAAGCATTTCAACAAATATGCCTTTGCCGAGATGCACAACACTTCTATTAATAGATCAGGTTGCAGAAACAGTAGAGAAAGAAGATATACTGGAAAAGATAGACCCATCTACTTGCTATCTGTCATAGGAAAGATAGTAGAAAGATTAGTTTGATAAATTACTTGAACTGAATAGAAAATTTTATCGAGCATAAATCAGAATATTTACATAAAACCTGTAATGCCAGTTGTATTTGTCATTTTGCCAGTAACCATTTAAAATGTTGGGACCCATTACAGCGAGACCTGAAATATGGAGACTAAATGGCCAAAATAAGGACTTGCATATGCAAGGCCGAGATGCCATTTTTTTGGAATATTCCCTTTTGTCTGAGGTATGGTGACCTTGGAGCTGTTATATATAAGTTTGGAGGTATGGAGGGGCTTGCCTCCCTTGCAAAAAAGAAGTTTAATAGAGAAGAGTGATTTTCAAAATCCACTGTTCTGCATTTTAGGTCTTTTTGGCTTTTCAGCACTTGGCATTTCCAGTGCTGACATTTCAATAGGGAGCCCATTTGGCAATACTATCTGTAATGCCCTTAATTCAGGATTGCAAATGAATGTCACCTCTGTAGATTTTCAAGTGCTTTTGACAGATTAAATCATGAATTATTATTATTATTATTATTATTATTATTATTATTATGTATACTGTTTGCTTTGAGTATGTCATTGCAACTCTTGAGCGGCTACAAGGATGTTAGGAACTAGAACCTGGAGAGTGTCCTGAAATGTTTTTAAGAAAGGTGTACATCAGGGCTTGACCTGGACCATTTTTTAATTAATTTGCACCTGCTGGACATTGAATTTCAAACATATGTCATTTATGTGATTTACATAATTATTCAGCTGGGTAAAATAATTTAATAGTACAAATGATGTTGTGTTTATAGTTGGTCTTTAACAATATGTGTTGATGATCCTTAACATTACTATGATGATTATTGTTAGGAAAATTAAAAGTTAGTCTTGCATATTAATTATTAATATACAAGTAGAGATTCCCACTCCTCATTTCTTGATACACTGGAAAGTATTGGGGTACAACCAAACACCCTAATAATGGGTGATTTCAATTACCCCACCATTAACTGGGAAAACTACTTGTGTACCAACTCTTTTGCTCAAAGTTTTCTGGAATTTATAAATTCCAACGCCTTGGATCAACTTATTCACACCCCCACCAGTTGCAGCAATATCCTAGACCTGGTCATTACCAACATGGGCAACCATGTTCCACACCAGAGGTCAATTCCTCGCTGGAAAGATCCGACCACAAGCTAATCATCCTAGACATCCACATCCCGCCCCCAATCCCAATTAGGGAAACCACCGTAAAAAACTTCTCCAAGGCCAGCTTCACACTTCTTAAGATAGAAGTGGCAAACTTCATGACACCCATGCAGATGGACAATAGAGGTACAACTGCTGAATCCTACACAAATGCACTTTATAAACACTTACACGAGTGCATGGATCATGCTATCCCTAATAGAACCAAGATGCTATCCTCCAAAAAAAGGAAGCCAATCTGGTGGTCCTCTGCTATAAACAAACTCTACAACAGAAGAAAGAAACTGTTGCAAAAAAGAGTAAAATCCCATGACTGGAGGAACTCCCTGGTCAACCTCAGTAAGAAGCTGAGATCCCTCATAAAATCCTCCAAAGCTAGTTATGAAAATAAAATTGCCATTGACTCTAAAGACAACAACAAAGCATTCTATAGCTATGTCAAGAATCTCAATGGGAACACTCAGATCTGCTCTGAGTTACAGCACAATGGCACTAAGTATACAGAACCAACTGATATTTCCAACATCCTGGCAGATAGGTTCATTGCTAACTTTACCCCCTCTCACCCCCTAGAGGGCCCATCTCTATACTGGAAGAATGCAGAGTTCCTGTAGTCATGGCTGCAAAGGTAAAAAAACACACTCTCCAAAACCAAGAACACATCATCCATGGGACCTGACAATATCCCAGGCTACATTCTACACGAACTACAGAATGAACTGGCACCCTACCTAAGTACCATGTTCAGTCATAGCCTCACCTCAGGCTTTTTGCCCACTGAATAGCACACCGCAATGGTTATCCCACTGCACAAAGGGGGAGCCATGGAGGACCCCAGGAACTACTGCCCCATTAGCCTGACGAGCCTGGTCTGCAAGGCCATGGAATGTACTATCATGGAACTCCTAAACAAAGACATTGGTAATCTCCAAACTCTGGACCCTACCCAGTTCAGGTTTGTAAAAAGCAGATCATGTCTCCTAAACCTGATTGACTTCTTTGAAGCAGTCACCAAAGCCATAGATGAAGGTAAGGTGGTTCACACAGCTTGTCTAGATCTCGCCAAGGCTTTCAACACCATCCCCCACTCTGAAATTATAGATAAGCTCACTAAACTAGGTATAAATCCCTATGTCACAAGATGGGTTGCCAACTGGATCACGGACAGAACCCACACTGAAAATAGCAGACTCCAAATCCGACTTCAGACCAGTGACAAGTGGAATACCACAGGGTTTAGTCTTGGGTCCTCTCCTGTTAGCCTGTACTTCAGAGAAGTAGATACCAAACACAGAAGGTCTTTGACTACCAAAGTTTGCAGATGAATGCAAACTAGGAGCCATAATCAAAACTCCTAACGATGTGGACATACTACAAAAGGGTCTCACTGAGACAGATGCATGGTGTCAAAGCCATGGCCTGAAGCTCAATGCCAAAAAGTGTATTGTCATCCCCTTTGGTAAAAACTCTGTACCTATGAACTACCACATAAGTGGTAGTTTACTTTACGCTGAAAGTGTGATAAGAGACCTTGGGACACAGGTGGACAGTAGTCTCTCCTTTGATAATCACATCGCCACAGTGGTCAGGAAATCCTTCTACGTGGCTCACCTCATCACAAAAGGTTTCTCATCCAGAAAAAAAGAGGTCATTGTTCCCCTCTACTCATCACTCATTAGACCCATTATAGAGTACAACGCCCCTTTTGATATGTACCTCACAAGCCATCTACAACAACTGGAAAGGTCACAAAAATACCTCACAAAGAGGATTACTGGCCTCAAACAGATGCCCTACGCAGGCCATCTCAAAAAAACTCCAGCTTTACTCCATTGCATATCGCCTACTCAGAGGCGAACTCTGCCTAACATACAAAGCTATGTCAAACCCAGAACTGTTGGACATGCTCCACTTAAAGAAATCCCAATCCCTCTGAGCTACACGCTCTAGGGACCTAAACCTTGTCACCACAATAAACAGAACATGCTGGAGGGATAGATTCCTGTCCCAGAGACTTCCCATACTCTGGAACAGACTACCTATCTGTGTCAGACAGAGCTCCTCATTAGCACTCTTCAAGAAAAATCTTGATGATTGGATGGGAAATGGGAAATTCACCCCAGGGATCACTTCTGTGGCTCTGCTCGACAGGGGCACAGGAAAATAATTTTCTTGGGTGGCGAAAGCCAGGGTACCTTTTTGGCTAGGCTTATATAGGCCCTAGGGCTAATAGCTTAGTACCTACCTATGTTTAACTTTTGGGGAGATTTAGGTATATAACTGGTAAATTTGTATATTGGTAATATTTATGTTTCAGCATATAAAACTGTGGGATATGCTTGCAGATTTATATGCATTAGAAAAAGCAAAGTCCTTTTTGTGATATTTTCCAGGTTAGTAGGGCCTAAACGTAATTATTGCAGAGCTGTTTGGAACTGTTATATTGAACTGTATTTTTACAGAAACATGAGGAGATGCTGATGAAATGCACTAAAGGAATAAATAACCTCATAAGTTTAGGCTACGAGGAAAGGACGCAGAATTTAGTTATCTGTTCTCTAGTGTATCACAGTCTGAGGAGTTGCTTATTATTATTTACATAATATTTCAATTTGATTATTTGTTTGATTGTCTTGGTCTGCAGACATCAAGTAGAAACATTGGTGATTAATTAGAACCTTAAATAGAAATAACAAAGTAATTGTCTTCATAGTTAGGCACTGAAATAACTTTTGTTTGATTAACTGAAACACTGCAGAACATTTAGTGAAAATAAATATAGTCTGAATTCATATGTTGACATAAGATGCTAGTGTCAGAGTATTGGTGACCACTATGGACTTACTGTTACCCTGCAGACATGTATGTAATTCAAGATATTAACTTCTGACTTGCTTCAGATGGAGTTAATATAAAACAGGCCTCTTTTTTTTATTTCCAGATTCAATCCATTACTACTCACAAGCAGGTAGGACAATGTAGTGGTTAAGCTATTCAGATTTGCAGCTCAAGTCCTACATTTTTATTCATTGTACATGACTTAAATTTTTTTTGGACAGGATCTTTTATTGTTTTGCTCTTTTCATTGGTGTGGCTAATGTGAAAAGGAACATTTGACTTCACTGAGCCTTCCTGAGGTCAGATTCACAAGACTATCTAGGTGTTCTAGGCTAGACATAAGAGGAGTCAAATCAGTCATCAGTCCTGCCAGACAGATGCTCCTGGACACACAGTTATGTCAGTATGGCAAGAGGTATGAAGTGCAAGCTGCGTAGTAAGAGTGCATCCTGCCAAACATGGTCTTCCCCAAAATGTATATTAACACCTAATAGCTCAAATACATTTTTCTTGATTCTTTCAAATAGCTATGTGCAAATGGCATTGTCTGCAATCTCTACTGTAAAACCTATTTGGGATTTTCTGTTTGACCTCCATGACTTTGATTTGAGGGTGGACATACAATGGTTGGTGGGTCAGTCAAGGTGAAGGACTGAGTAGTTATTGACTCTCCTTTACTAGGGGAATGGCTAATGATGTAAAAAGCACATTCCCTACAGTGCTAATGCTGACTGCATCTAGGAGGCGCACAGTTTAATTTTTTGGAAACAGTCTTATTGGCTTTCTATCAGAAGTATAACAACTATTCTTCTGAACCCTAATACTTCAAAAAATAAGCGGCACTTTAAAAACTCTGGAAAATTCCAAAACTCTTACACTTGAATACCCTTGCGCTCTCTCTCTTTCTAAGTGTGTGTATGTATGTATGTGTAGAGATTTATATATATATATATATATATATATATATATATATATATATCTAATGTAAAAACAGCATAACACTCCAAATGCCGAATGTCCGTATCACTGCGGACATATGAACTAGTGCGAATATGGGTCATGGAGGGTAGTTTAGAGTATTGGGTTTGTGTTGTGAGCATTAATGTTGTTTTGCTGGTGTTACCAGTTTTGGCATGGGTCACATTGAGCATGTGATAGACAATGTGTGTGTGTGTGTGTGTGTGTGTGTGTGTGTGTGTGTGTGTGTGTGTGTGTGTGTGTACTACATCAGATGTCATGGTACTTCTGAGATGAGGAAATGTTCATAAACGATACCACAATCTTGGGATAAGTTGTATTTGCCTTTATTCACTTTGTGTTCGATATTCCTAGGATCATGGTTAAGGCTGTAAAAAGTTTGCAAGCACCCAACATACATACTTGCTTTCTGTGCTACCATTTGTTAAAGCGCAATGCCAGCGGAGTTCTTCATAGCAGGATCGTCTTGATTCTTGTTACTGTTTGGGGTTTTGCAACTTACGCAGTGCAAGAAAAACTGCATCTCATTTGTTAGTGTAACAACGCTAGTGATAACTGACAATGACAAAAAAACTGACAGAGACCCAGATGTGGAACGCCAGTTTTGCTGCTTGGTATAGCCAGTTTAGACTTTTACAAACAGTCATATCCACACGTGGCAAGCACAATAAATAAAAATGAACCATCCATGTGTTAATTACATTGTTGATTTTATAAAATGCTCAACAATAGTCCTAATCTGTGAGAAATGATGTACTGATTAATGGTCCTAAGGTGTCAAACATGTGTCCTGGCTTGTATGCAGACAATTATTGGCTACTGAGGTCACGAAACAGATGACTGGGTTTTGCCTATGGCAGCATAACTGCAATTTAGCACAGCTGTGTAGCATTCTAGTGTACTATTCCATCTGTAATAAAATTACCATATTTATTGTGTTAAGAAATTGAATTCTTTCTTGCTTGTATATGTAAAGGGTTATGTTTCATTCAGACTGTCAGCTTTGTAAAATATCATATGAAGGGGAACAGACAATGCCTTTTAGTTAGTAATGCAGACCCCCTGCAGTGTATGTTATCGGCACATCAACCCATAGTTTCTGAGATTTTGGTGATGGATGCGGATGGCAAGACACACTCATTGTGTACAGTGTTTGATTCATAGATTTTGATTATGGATGAGGATCACATGATACCCATTGTGTGCAAAGTTTATCGATTTTATAAATTTTGATGATGGATGAGGATCGCATGCCATACCCATTGAATGCAGCATTTATTGACTAAACATTAGGACCTAGTCATCTAGTAGCTCCATGCATCCTTAAGTGTTGTCACTCTAGTTCATGAGGCTACAGCTTGAGAAAGGCTGCTGCAGTTGTCCAAGACTCTTTCTGGGAAGGAATACTTCCTATGTGATCCATGAGCCATAGATCTTTTAATCTGACTGCATCTGTCCTCCTGATCTGTGTCAGTTTCATAAAATATGTGATATCCACTTGGAGTCTATGAATTACCTTCTACCAAACTTTCTGCCATGTGCCTCTGCCTCCTTTCCTGAAGTGCAAATAAAGCTCTTTTAGTCTGTCTGTATGGTTTGTAATGGTTGTCCTGCATTTCTTCAAGGACTAGTTGATCATTTTTAATTGTCCAGTTGCAATTGGCAGAGTTTAATGATTGCATGAGACCACTGTGCCTTTTTTGGAGGGTTTCTCTCTTCCCTACTGTTGTACAACTATGGACTTGATGTGTGTGTGTGTGTGTATATATATATATATATATATATATATATATATATATATATATATACATACATATATATATATACATATACATATATATATATATATATATATATTTATTCAGAGGGGTGTGTGGGGCCTTCCCACACATGGGGCATGCAGGAGAGTGGGGGTGGATGGTGCTTGTCCATCTGGAGAGAAAAAAAAGGTTTGTCAGTGTGCCTTTTTAATATTGATGCAGTTTTTGTGTGTCAGTCAGTTATAATCATGCTTTTTTCTAGTAATCATGTTTTGATTGTTCATAATGGAAATTATTTCTTTTGCATTGTATCCCTTTATTTCTTTCCTGTTAACAGTCTAAAACCTGACCTGCTAGTTTTCTTGTACTTGACCCATAATTGAGTGCAGTGTTCCCTTTTGCATGTACTTCACCAGACACCTGAAGCAACTGGAGAGACTCCAGAGGTTTCTCACCAAGAAAATAAAGGTTTCAAAGCTAGGACTTGTGCAGAAAGGCTGAAAACCCTGTCACTGTACTCTGTGTCCTGTAGGCTGCTGGGGGGGGGGGTGACCTGTGCCTGGCCTGTGGGACAGTCTGTGGACCATACCTTGGGGGAAATGCTACACATTCACATATCAAATGGAACAAGTGTCGCTCGCTTTGGGGATCTTGACCTAGATTGTGACATGAACAGAACATGCTGGAGAGACAAGTACATCTCCCAGAGACTGCCACTCCTCCTGAATAGGCTGCCAGTTTACGTAGGGCAGAGCTTTTCCCTGGCCCTCTTCAAACGTAACCTGGATAGATGGATGGGTGCCTGCAAATTAATTCCGGGGGTGGTGCTTATGTCTCTCATGGATAGAGGCAGTCAGTATTGACCATCGACTCTTTGCCAGTGTCATTCAACTAACAAGGACAATTGGGGCAACTCAGGATAAACATGGTTAGTCTTGTGAAGGGCTCTTGGGCCTTTAGCCTAATATCACTCTATGAACCTATGAAATATTTCTGTACTTGAAGAGTGGGCATTTAGCCTGTCACCTTTGGCAAAACCATTAAGAGCATAACAGTTTTATTGTTCATCTTAAAAAAAATGACTGTGTCTTTACTTATAAATCATTGACGACTTTATTGCACTGAACTGAAAACCTTTTAATTTCTTGCCAATAAAGCAAAGTTCCACTATAGTTTTAAACTTGACATGTATCTCTGATTACTGTCTCTCTGTTCTTGCAACCTCTGGTTGATGAGTATTAAGAGCTTTATCTGATGCCACATTGTAATTTCATTTGCCTGACTTTATGATGCGATTGTTTTGGAGTCTAAGCTGTTATTACAGAATGTAAACTCTGCATCATGCATGCCCATTCCTAAAGTAACTCAAGGAAGCTGTACTGCAAGTAATTGTAAGGAAGTTTTGTAGTGCAAGTAACTGTAAGGGAGTTTTGTAGATGTTTCACAGGGAATAGCAGGTTTACCGCCATCTCTACCTAGCTGACAGAGCTTCCAATGTACCTAATGATCCTGAGAAGAATCAATCAGACTTTATGCAGTTCTCATTTCCAATACCTTGTTTTTCACTGTATACTCCAGTGGAGAACAAAACTTACTGTGCACGTAGTATGGGACACCTTTTGTCTTTACAATACTACAGGCTGTATCCTATGCTTTTATGCTGATTATGTTTTCATCTCTGCTCACACTGCTGTAATTTGGGGGGTACTAAATCTCTACAGATATTAATACCCTCTCATTTTCTACTGTTGATAATTTTTCTTGTGTGTTCCAGTATTGTACCAAACTTGTTTGCTGCCTTCTCATATACCTTCTTACCCTTAGGGGTTACCTGTTGTCAGTGTGAGACTTTAAACTGAAAAATAAATTACAGATAACCCCCCCCACACCCCAAAAAAAAAAGTGAAATTTGAAACTCTCACAATTCAAGCAGTTTTACAAGGGAGCTGTACCCCTTACATCCCACAACGTGTGTATGTCTACATTTGTATTTTATATGCACATGGCGCTTGTGTGCATGCACACACACACATATATATTAGGTATAGATATATATCTTTGTATATATGTGTACACACACACACAAACACACAAAATTGCACATATGCTTATTGTGTGTAGAAGAGTAAATGGTGGCTAAGCTTGTCTGTTTGTTTTTGTGTGTTATGTGGTGTGGAAAAATAGAATTCAGAGTGTTTTCTAAAGCAGTATTTAAGTTACTGACCTCACATGGGATCAAAAGATGTGTTATGCCATAGTTTCGCATAAACCACTGCAAGATATTTTGAAAAGTATGTTTAATTCTTCATGGTCTGCACATGTATTGTCCTGTACCATGAGGTGATACTATAAATATGTTGTTTTTTGCTAATATTTGCAGCAAATGTTTTGATTAAATGATAGGTATTTGCTTTTTTTTAATGTAAACAACAGCAGCATTTTTTAAATTTTAAAATGCAGCAAAGCTTGTTTTCTACTGTTTTAAGTATTTCATTTTGACAGTTAACACGTTTAATCTTCTTTAGAATATTTTAAGCATCCTTGTGAAGAAAATAACTAGAATTCTTGTTTCTTGATCCATTTGTTCTTTGTGCATGAAAACTGGCAAGCTGTCCCTTGGGGCTCATTTTCATCTTCATCTTGCCTGGTTTGTCAGAAAACCGTAGTTCTTTGCCTGTAATACCACTGGCTTTAGTACTTTCTGAATTCACAGAGCAGTTTGATTCTTGGCAGATGGTCTCCGTAGCAATCCTTAGGTTGTAAAAGCCATACATTTTAAACAGACATGCATTTAAGGAAGAAGGGCCCATGTTATAGGCTTAGATCATATAAAAGCTGAAAGGGAAGGATTATGGTTTTGAGTCTTTTAGTGAAATATCTGTTTGCAATTTAGACTGCTAGATTAAAAAAGCCTAAACCTGTAAATACTGAAAAGTGTGTGTGTGTATGTGTGGAGGTGGGGCAATAGATTTGTATTTCAATCTTTGGAAAGAAACCTAAGCAAACATAAGCCCAATAAACAAATAGGAAACAGCACAGTCTCATCACAATGATGATGTGATAGTCAATGTAAACACATTTCATTGGTCCCATCTTACTTAGCTCAAAGTACAAACAGTGGACTTGTATGGTCTAAAAGTGAATGCTGGGTTACTCATTGACTCTATATGAAGTTTATAGGCCAAAGTACTCTGATTTGATTTAAACAAATATGAAGTATAACATGGGAATATACAAATGTATCATCACCTCCCTTTGTTTGCCATATCCTCACATAAACAATAAAATAGTCTCCTCTTTGTTGGTCTGAAATGTTACTTTGTTGACTAAAGTATCACCCCAGATCCTGCATTGGTTTGTAGAGATTTTGTTTCATTTCATTTAACACCGAACAGTATTCTGGTGAAAGATTTTTTTCTTTTAAGCAAAACCTGCCTATAAAATAGTGTCAGAAATGTAAGTAATGCAGTACTGGGTTTTAGAATACCAAGGAGGAGCAGTTTTAGTACTAAAAAGGGTTTATGTTTTCAAGTCTGTATATGACTGTATTTATTGCACTTTTTCTGAGTAAGAGCTGACATTTTAGGGTAGTGGGGAACATAAATGAGCGACACTAACATGTCTGTGTTGTGTGTGCTAGATTATGCATGGTGTTTTTAATGTAGAGTCTGTACTGTTAGAAAGATTAAGGGGGAAGGCGTGAAGCAGGACGTTGCTGTTGCTGATTGGGATTTTCTCCATCAGTTTTACCCCTGTCCCATTATACTAAATGTGGTTTATACTTAGGGTTTCCTCTTGCTTCAAAAGGCTGCAGCTGCTTCAAACTGCATTTAGGATTACAGAAGGGCCAGGTTAAGACAATAAGATGGTTAGTTAGTGGTAGAACTAAAAAACTGAAGCTTGGATGGGAAGCTAATAAAAGCTGTGAAGGACTTGAGGTAAATTAGTTTGAAACTCGTATTACAGCGACTTTTCTTATTTCTTTTACTCCCTTTCCATACATTTTGTTGTCTATGTGCAGTGGGCTACAGTGTTAATGCAACTTGACAAATAAGTCTGCTTTGTGTATAGTCAGTGTCCAGCACAAACATGTAGAGATTCTACCCAAAATACAGCATCACTTTTAGCATTGCAAATATCTTCTTCCTTTGGCAAACACAGTGTAGGGTACATATTGGGAAATGATGAAGTTTGGACAGAAAACTTTCACCTGACTACTCTATAGTGGTGATGCAGGTCTGAATTGTCTTACTGTGTTGGCTAGTGTCATATTACTGAGGTTTCGAAATGGATTATAGTGCAGACGGACACGATTTCCCTGGAGACATTACATTAGATTAATTACAGAGAGCTTGAAGTGCAGTTACAGGACTTGTATCCGTGGGTTAGGTAGCGACACTTTCCATTTGTACACCATTGTCATACTTGTCTATTACCAGAAGCAGCATCGGTGACTAGACTGAGGTGAACACAGTGATGATATGCTTTGTGATGACACAAGAAACGTTTACTCATCTTTCCTTCTTGCTTTCTTTTTTTCTCGGCAGGCTTAGAAGTTATGGTTATTACAAATAGAGGATTATTTTAGTTCATAGTTCATAGGTTGGTACTAAGCTAACTGCCCTTGCAAGTCATTTTAAGCCTAGCCAGTTATCCCTGCATCTTGTGTTTGTAAGGCAAACATCTTAACCATTAGGCCACCCTCCCAAATGAGGCTAGTGATGCTGTGGCATATATGTTAGAAATACATAATGGGGATATTTTTAAAGCATTTTTAAAGCATATGCTTGTCTATATTTCACTTTTTATATAGAATAATGCATGTGTGTGCGTGCAAAGTCTGCATGTCCTCCCTGTGGTCGCGTGGGTTTCCTCCGGGTGCTCCGGTTTCCTCCCACATCCCAAAGACATGCAGTAGGTGGATTGGACACTCTAAATTGGCCCTAGGTGTGAGTGTGTGCATATGTGTGCCTTGTTTGGAAGGTTGGGCGCCGGGCTGGCAACTCGACACTGTAAAACTCCACTGCCAATCCTGAGCAGACAGGTGATCCACTGTGGCGACCCCTAACCGGGAAAAGCCGAAAGAAGAAGAATGCATGTGTGTGCGCGTCTTTCACTTTGGGACTTTGCTGTTGTAGTTATTCATGTAGCATCTCTACAAGGTGAAGTACTGTAATGAGAAATATTTATTGAAGGAGTCCATCTCCGTGCGTTAACATAAGTAAAATACACTGGAACCAGCAGTGGGTCTTATTTGTGGCTGGCAAGTATCATAGATAGTACTGAATGTTAATTGTTTGACAATTACACCAATATTGAGGCAGCTGTGTAGTTTAGAGAGTCTGAAAAGGGACCTAGTGAGACTGATTAGTTAGACATGGAACTGACCACTGGGTTACATTGCAAATAACTGCAAAGTTAAGCAGTTTAGTTACAGTACATTTAAGATAAAGTCTAGTATTAATTGATTGATGGGAAGGAGATGGCAGTCATAGATGAGGAAAAGCACCTGGAGGTGATTATCACACAAAAATGAATTGCCAGGTACAAGGCTGTGGCAACAGCCTTCAGAATACTGGGATTCTAAGCTCAATGACTGAACTTTAAGGATACTGATGTCATAGTTCCACCATGTGGGACATTGGAATGTTGGAGGTTATTTAGAAAAAGAAATGTACCTTCTGGAAAAAGTACAGTGAAGGGTTGCAGTAATGTTAAAGGAAGGTAGATTAGGTGATATTTTAAAATCAGATTGCAGAATTTGGGAATGTTCGTGATGGACAAGAGAAGAAACAAGGAGGACATGACAATGTACATGAACAACACTGAGTGGAATATTGCTCAGGTGGAAGAATCTGAGTTTTGGTTGGCAGATGGAACTTAAGCCTCTTCATCTTGGATGTTGGAAAGTAGTATTTCATTGAGAGGGTAGTGGACAAATGAAAAGGACACCCGGCCGGCTAATAAAGAACAAGACAAGTGAGCTTTCCAGATTGACAAGGAAGCATAGGAAAACTGTATGGTGGTGGTAAATAGGAAGGGGTGTGCAACTGCGTTATGCTAGCTACATTCCTCAGACAGACTACAGAAACAGTCAGTTTTTCTGTTCATCAAATGTATGCAAGTCCCTATCCATGTCATGGGCATCCTATAGTACTGATGTACAGAGACCTTTGTAAGAAAATGAAGTGCACTGCTGAAAGAAATCATGACATTCTGAACAAGTAGCTTTAAATTAACCATTGATAGAAAAAAGAAAAATGCAAATGAAATGCATGTGCTGGGGGGAAGAGCAACTGCAAAAAGCTCACTGCAATTTTCATTTAAGAGCCTAGCCCATTTGCCGAAGGGTGCCTTCTGGTTAAGTGACTTGATAAGAGCCACACACTAGGAAATCTGAGACTGAGAGTCAAACTCTGGACTTCATGAAGCAGCTAGTTAATAGCTCATAGCCTTAATCATCTTTGGTAACTACCTGGAAGCAAGTGCACAGCCACTGTGCTGTGGCAATTACAAAATGTATGAAAGCACGTAGTTTAGGATCAGAACATACAGCCTTCTGATCTGCCAGCTTTAAAGGGGAGCATAGTACCTATTGAGACATTATCACAAATGTTTTTTCTTTGCAGATTTCTGTGAATACTCCTGTCTTGGTGACGGCTTAGGTTGTTCCTGGGCTAATGACCACTATCGTGCTTACAGACAATAGCCATCTACCCCAAAACTATTGGATCCCCAATATCAAGGGGGGGTCATGTTAGTAGGGATGTAACTAAGGGATTTGTAGAGGGGTGTTTGCATAAGATTATATGTTTTCTTATTAATAGTCTCTGTTCATAAGGGACCCAGGGGGACAGACCAGAGGTAAATTTATGATGTCCCTTCCAAAGTTTTGTTTGAATAGGGTCATGAATGAATTCTGTTTTTACATGGATGGGGAGCCTGTTCCATAACACGTGCACACCTATCTGTCTCTCTAGCATGTTCTGTTTATATCACAAGTAAAGTTCAGTTCCCTGGATCTAGAGTTTCTGGTACTGTTTGTTTTGAGCATGCACAACAGATCCATCAGGGCTGGGTCTGAGGAATCGCTGTAAGCCAGGCATAGATCCTGTCTCAGCAGCCTATAGGTGACTGAATACAAAGACAGAGCCTTTAGGCAATCCGTGAGGGACAGGGTGTTCATGTAATTAATTCTCCTGATGAGAAATCTTTGTGGACATCCCATGTTATCTCTCAGCACTTGGTTTTCTAGTTCATTTCACTTCATGGCTGGGGTGTCTTCAATGTGAAATCTGTTTATCTGTGTTGCTTATTTTTTTCTGTGTGCTTTGGTTTTGTCCCACATCCAAATAACATGCCATAAATGAATTGGTGACATTCTGAAGTGCCCATAGGTATACATACCACATGTGAGTGAGTGTCCATAAATGCATGGTGAAGATAGATTGGATGACATTTGAAATCAGGCTGCAGAAATTGGGAATGTTCTCACAGTGTGATGCAGGTTGACACACTGTCCAGGATTCTTTTTTTGTTTCATGTCATGAGTGCTGGCGTACGTTTCAGCTTCTCCACAGCACTGAATTAGATAAAGTGGGCAATCGGGGAATGAATGAATAGCTTTGGCTTTGGTTTGTTTCAGTGCATTTAGTCAGCACCTAATTCAGATGTCATTCCTGTGAGACACTGATCTCTGGTTTCTTAAAGTTATCTTTTCTGTATGCCCATAACTGCTGCTTCTAATATTAATGTTGTAAGAGCTATAGTCTGTATCCGATGTAGAAGAGTTTTTGACATCCTGAAGCTGCAGCTGGTTATTGGTGATAGAGAAGGCTTTCTACTTTGACTTACTTAAGACTTGTGGTCAGCTGCTTGGCTGTAATGCTTGTCTCTCTTCAACCTGGATCTCCGCTGTGAATGAAGACCTCGTTTAAGTGTCCTAAGTGAGCAGGGTGAACATAAGGTATTTGTAAATGTCAGAAGGTACCTCAAAACTAAGTTTCTAGTGCCATTGTTAACTTTCTAATTCATGGTTGTTCGTGCCACTGAGAATTAAGAGAGGCATGTATGTAACGAGAGATGCCATGCAGATTGTTTTGATATGGACTTGGAAAACTCCCACACAGTTATTAGATCCAAGCTTGAATAAGGTTCCCAACGTATTGGTTTCATTCCTGTGCTGATCCCCTAGCTATGGTAGAGTTCATCTAAGATATTGTTATGAGTGAAATAGCCATGTTTGAAAGGTGTAATCACTGTTATTATTCTGTGCAGTTATGCACGCTACCTAGAAAGTATTTCAGCTCACCTATATGTATGCATATATGTAGATTTTTTTACATTGTCTGGGATGCACTATCCAGTTTTGTGACTCATGTCATAATGTACAGTCCTGAGTGGTAAAAAGAACAACCTTCACCTTTCGCAGGTTCACTGCTGCATAAATCCTATCAGATCTTCTGCAAATAGTGTGAAATGAGATGAGCTAAAAAGAATGCCTATAGAATATGTGGGTCCGTGACTTGTACGTGCCTGAGAATGTCACAGAACCACTGCAGGAAGGTGTATCAGACAGAGTATGCCAACAGCTGGAATTCACTGAGGCAAGTACTGTTCTCAAAGGCGTATGAAGCATGTAGTTTGCTGTAGAGAAAATTGAACAAGTAATTTTCCATATCATACTAACATCAGGCAGTAAATTGTTGCAATGTAAGACACAAATCTGTTGCTAACTTCCCTGCGGCAAAATGAAATACTGCATCATCAGAAGTAGACAATCCCGTTGTTAATGTTAAAACAGAAGTAACATTTGTCAGAAACAGCTACACAGGATATATTAATCATAGTACAAAAACAGTAAAAACAAGTCAAGATTTTCCCCATTTCTGAATTCAGCGATAAGGCTAATCTTGTTGAAAACCACTAGTTACAACAATTCATAAAGATGCGTGCTGTTGGCCATAACCTGTATGTGATAGCTATAGATGGCAGCTATCTACATGTACATAATTTCTTGCCTGCTTACAAACCTATTACCCTTGTATAATTTTACTGTACTTTCCTAGCTGTACATGTTTCCCATATAGTGTAATACCCTAATGGATAAAATCAGAAGCAGAATAAACAGGGTATATACTGACATAATTGTAACAGAAGCACGCGTGTTCATTCAAGAAGTGCTTGTCTATAACCTGGTGAACAGATGCTATGCCTGATTATGTCTTTAATAACACAATTTAACAGCAATATTCTTGAAAAATATGCATTATAGTTTATTTGAAATTGTCAGTCTGCAGTGCACTTTCTCAAAATTTTAATTCTCACTTTTGTCTTTGATAAAGTCGTGTCTAAAATAAGTACCACTTAGAGACTGTTGTGCATAATACATCGAGTCAGGCAATCACTGATAAGCTCTGCTGGCCTTAGGCAGACAATGCTCATGATGTTGATTTGCATAGCAAAAGATCATTTAACAGTATTGACCAAAGCAGCAACATTTTAGCAAGGCTCTTCACCTGTTTTATGAAATATGATGGCCAAGTGCTTGCACTAACAGGCAAAGGAAACACGGCAAAGTCCTGAATGCTGCTATTTACTGTTTGTTGCGATCATTTACATGCAATGCAAGCAGGAGAACAATGCCCATTGCGTATTTTGTTGCATGCCACACACAGCAGTCCATGAATTGCCTCAGATGTTGCATTATTACGAAGAAATTGCTCGGGACACCAAAGAAATTCTGGGCCTTTTTTCGGCTTTTCTTTATGTTCTTACTGCTTTTCTTGTTTGCTGTCTGGGCCTGGCACACGCTGAAAAGAAGTTGCAGTTCACTGCGTGTTAGATGTTTTCAAACATCTTAGTGAACAAAAATGAATCAATTTGGCTTTTATGATATTTAGGTATGCTGTCTTAATCTGCATACTAGTTGCCCATGGAGACGAGCAGCATGTTTATTTTAAGTGACACTGTTAGGACTTTCAAGCAAAAAGTCATTGTGCAATACTGTCACTAAAATGAAGGGCATAGGTTTCTTTCTAGCTCTGTTTTTTCACCAGGCAAAAAAAAAATGTTTTTGTCAACTTTCAGTGCTTTATTCAGCTTGAAAAATGAGGGAAAATATGCTGAGAATTTGCTTTATCCTTTTCAGATGGGCTGACATCTTGATGTCTCTGGGGGGTTTTCCTGACTCAGCATATACTGACTTGTCAGTTCAATCCATGAGGGAGTCCCAAATTCCCTCAAACTGTACCTTCCCCAAGGGCACTTGATTTTTGTTTTCTGCCAGTTGCTAGTGTGTATGCATCGTCTCAGCCCTGGGGTTCAGCAGCCCAGACATGTATTGCATGTTTTTTTATTTGTGAGTTGGCATCTGAGAATGCAGGCTTCAAACACTAGATTTTTTGGCTTCCTTTCTCATCCTTTTGTGGCTTTTTAAGGTCCCTCCATCTCCCAGTCTAAATCTCTGTGGCTCTTTCCCTGCCTGTGGTGAGTTAATCTCAGCATTATCATTTGGATGAGGAAGGGCTTTTCCGCCATAAGCCATCCCCTACAGTGTCTGCTGTGGTACCCCAGCAGAGCTTCTCAAGTTGTGCATCACCGCCCAACTTCACATCCCATAGTCTTATCACAACGGCAGAGATCCCCGTACACTCCTTGATGAAAAAGGAGTCAAGGTCTCGCACTGCTTCATCTTCCACACTAACAAAATATGTTGGCCATTAGAATAGTTGCCACTGTAATGGGTTATGATGCGACCATCCCTTTCAGTATAAACCTGTTTTGCAAAAAAGCCCAATTTTCAGTTGACTGATTGCAAACCTTCCTTTTCAGCAACAAAATATATTTTTCTCTAGAAATTCCCCTGGCATAGTATATCTGAGTAACTGACTTATTGAGTTGTGGCAATTACAAGAGAGAGGGAGCTTTCGGAGAAGTTTGGGATGCTTTGTTAGTTCTGTGCAACTGAAGTTCCACAGGTGAGACAGACAAATGTAAGACTGAAAACAGTAGCCATTTGCACTCTTACTGTTAAACACTAGTCTATTTTTTTCGTATAATGTGAACTACATTTGCAGCTCTGAAGTTACTATTGATTTCTAAATAATGAGTTGCAGCATTCAAATCCATTGCTGGAAGTGCATCCAGTATTGCATCATACAGAGAATGAACTGTACAAGCAGAAAATTAAGTAATCCATAACAGTGCATTACATCACCAAGAATTAATGCATAACCAGATTTGTGAGATGTTTGCATGCTTTTACACCTCCAGTGACAACAGTTTTGAAACATGATAATTATGCGCATCAGTCAGGATTGTAACTTTTACTACAGTACATACACAGAGTATCGTCTAAAACTGGCAAAACAAAAGCTTGTTATGTATCCTTCTGATGTAAGAAGGGTACACAACAGAATTGTTAAGCACTTTTCAATAGTGTTAAAGGTCATGAACTTTTTTCATATAACTTAATTTTCCAATAAAGTAGTTTTGGATGCTTCTTAATATTGAAGAACAGAGTTGTTTTAAGTTTAAATATAGAAAAGCACATATACAGAACTGTAGTCTCTCAATGTCCAGGACTGTGTACAGTGTGTCTACAGGATGCAATTGCATCATGGTTGTGACAAGTCTTAATTAGGGTCAGTTGGAAAAATTTAAGAATTATAAAGCAATTGGGTAATTGCTAACATGCTAAATAAACAGCATGGCAAAAACGAACAGGTAAGCAATTGTCTATTTGCTTTTAATTTCATTAGAAATTCTATTTAAACTTAGTTCATATATTTTACAATAGTGATACAATTACATCCTGCCAACACATTGTAGTTAATGTAGGATATCAGAAGGTGCATCTGTTAGGATGTGGATGTTTGCATGTATCTTTATGTACATGAAAACTTTTATGGAAACCCAAAATGATCATTTGCATTAGGTCTTTGAGCTGTACACTTGCACAAGAGCTGACACAACAACCACAGTAAAACAGTAGCATTTCACAGATTCATCATCATCATCTTCTTTTGGCTGTTTCCATTAGGGGTCGCCGCAGCGGATCATCTGTTTCCATTTCTTCCTGTCCTCTGCATCATGCTCTTTCACACCAACCGCCTGCATGTCCTCTCTCACCACATCCATAAAACCTTATCTTAGGCCTTCCTCTTTTCCTCTTACCTGGCAGCTCCATCCTTAGCATCCTTTTCCTGATATACCCAGCATCCCTCCTCAGCACATGTCCAAACCAACGCAATCTCGCCTCTCTTGCTTTGTCTCCAAACTGTCCAACCTGAGCTGACCCTCTAATATACTGATTCCTAATCCTGTCCATCCTAGTCACACCCACTGCAAATCTTAACATCTTTAACTCTGCCACATCCAGCTCTGACTCCTGCCTTTTCGTCAATGCTGCCGTCTCCAACCCATATAACATAACTGGTCTCACTACCCTCTTGCACACCTTCCCTTTCACTCTTATTGGTACCAGTCTATCATAAATCACTCCTGACACTCTTCTCCACCCATTCCACCCTGCCTGTACTCTCTTCTTCACCTCTCTTCCACACTCACCATTACTCTGAACTGTTGATCCCAAGTACTTAAACTCATCCACCTTTACGAACTCTACTCCCTGCATCCTCACCATTCCTCTACCCTCCCTCTCATTTACACACATATATTTTGTTTTAGCCCTGCTGACCTTCATTCCTCTCCTCACTAAAGCATATTTCTGCCTCTCCAGGGTCTTCTGAACCTGGTCCCTGCTCTCACTACATATCACAATGTCATCTGCAAACATCATAGTCCATGGGGCCTCCTGTCTAATCTCATCTGTCAACCTGTCCATCACCACTGCAAATAAGAAAGGGCTCAGAGCTGATCCTTGATGTAATCCCACCTCCACCTTAAACATATCTGTCACTCCCACCGCAGTCCTCACCAATGTCACACTACCCTTGTACATATCCTGTACCACTCTTACATACTTCTCTGCCACTCCCAACTTCCTCATACAATACCACAACTCCTCTCTAAGCACCCTTTCTCTAAGTCCACAAAGACACAATGCAACTCCTTCTGACCTTCTCTGTATTTCTCCAACAACACTCTTAGAGCAAATATTGCATCTGTAGTGCTCTTTCCTGGCATGAAACCATACTGCTGATCACTAATCCTCACCTCCCTTCTTAACCTAGCTTCCACTACTCTTTCCCATAACTTCAAGCTGTGACTGATCAGTTTTATCCCTCTGTAGTTACTGCAGCTCTGCACATCACCCTTATTCTTAAAGATAGGTACCAAAACACTTTTTCTCCACTCCTCAGGCATCCTCTGACTTTCCAAAATTTCATTAAACAATCTGGTTAAAAATTCCACTGCCATTTCTCCTAAGCACCTCCATGCTTCCACTGGTATGTCATCTGGGCCAACAGCCTTTCCATTCTTCATCCTCTTCATAGCTGTCTTTACTTCCTCCTTGCTAATCTGCTTCACTTCCTGATTCACTATCTATCCCCACATCATCCAACCTTCTCTCTCTCTCATTCTCTTCATTCATCAGCCCTTCAAAGTACTCTTTCCATCTACTCAACACACTCTTCTCACTTGTGAGTACGTTTCCCTCACTGTCCATTATCACCCTTACCTGCTGCACATCTTTCCCAGATCTGTCCCTCTGTCTAGCCAATCGGTACAGGTCCTTTTCTCCCTCTTTAGTGTCCAGTCTCTCATACAACTCTCTATATGCCTTATCCTTAGCCTTCGCCACCTTTCTCTTTGCCATGCACCTCATCTCCTTATACTCATGTCTACTTTCTTCATCTCTTTGACAATCCCACTTCTTCTTCGCCAGCCTCTTCCTCTGTATACTCTCCTGTACTTCTTCATTCCACCACCATGTCTCCTTGTCCTCCTTCCTCTGTCCAGATGTCACACCAAGCACCTTCCTAGCAGTCTCCCTTACTAGCTCTGCTGTAGTTACCCAACTATTCGGTAACTCTTCATTGTCTCCCAGTGCCTGTCTTAACTCTTCCCTGAACTCCACCTCACAATCACCCTTTTTTTTTTAACTTCCACCATTTAATCCTTGGCACTACTTTCACACTCCACCTCCGCTTCTTGATCACCAACATCATCCTGCAGACCACCATTCTATGCTGCCTAACTACACTTTCCCTAGTCACCACTTTACAGTCTCCAATCTCCTTCAGACTGGCCCTCCTGCATAGGATATAATCCACCTGGTGCATCTTCCTCCACTCTTGTATGTCACCCTATGCTCCTCCCTCTTCTTAAAATATGTATTCACCACAGCCATGTCCATCCTTTTCGCAAAATCCACAATCATCTGACCTTCTGCATTCCTCTCCTTAACACCATATTTACCCATCACTTCCTCATCCCCTCTGTTCACTTCACCAACATGCCCATTGAAGTCCGCTCCAATCCCTAGTCTCTCACCCTTGGGTACACTCACCACCACTTCATCTAACTCGCTCCAAAATTTTTCTTTTTCATCCATCGCACACCCAACTTGTGGAGCATATGCACTAACAACATTCATCATTACACCATCAATTTCAAGCTTCATAAACATCACTCTATCAGGCACTCTCGTCACCTCCAAAACACTCTTGGCATACTGTTCCGTTAGGATAAATCCCTACCCCATTTCTTCTTCCATCCACACCATGATAGAACAATTTGAACCCGCCTCCTGTACACTTGGCCTTACATCCCTTCCATCTGGTCTCTTGCACGCACAATATATCAACCTTCCTTCTCTCCATCATATCAGCTAGCTCTCTCCCTATACCAGTCATACTGCCAACATTCAAAGTTCCTACCCTCAGTACTACACTCCTAACCTTCCTCCTCTCTTCCTGCCTTTGGGCATGCCTTCCCCCTCCTCTTCTTCTTCGGCCAACAGTAGCCCAATTTCTGCCAGCACCCTGTTGGCTAACAGTACTGGTGGCGGTCGTTGTTAACCCGGGCCTCGACCGATCCATTTCACAGATTAAAGGCTATAATAATACACTTTGTGCTGAAAACAAAACAAGCAAACTAAAAGCTTAAATGTTAAATGTAGTGGAGTAATTGACCAACAACTTTGAAAACTATTAGGGCATCAAAGATAGACTACACATTTGGCCATTGTCTTTGTATCAGTACTACATGTGTTATGACTTTCAAAACTGTAACACTTTTCCTGCTCATGCACTTAATTTTTTGTGTAAATAGCATGATCTTAGTGACTGGCGCTTTCTCCCCCCCCCCCCCTGATTTTCTAGTTTTAATCACTGCTGAAAGCATTTGGTTGGGCTTTAACATCAGGCTACTTAGTTAATTGTATCTGCTTTTACATTTTCCTTTTGACAGGAGTTGTGTGAATTGGGTATGTTGCATTCATTTTCTAACAGTGAGTTTAAGATTTTTTTGCACCTTATTTGAGCTTCCTGGCTATTTATAGTTAAGAGTTTTCCTATCCTTGATTTTTGTCTTATTTACTCATCATACTTTGTACATGCCTTACAGTACACACAGTTGTCATTTCATATTGACTTTGATTTCTTGTTTCTTGTGCCCTGGTTTGCATCCCCATTTGTTTTGATTTTAGGCCTTTGCAGATTCCAGTTTTCAAGTTAGAGTTTGCCACTTTAATACAGTTAACTATTTCCAGTCAATAGCAGTTGAAGTGGTTGTTAATCATTGTTTTCTGTGGTCACTGAGGGACGATTTTTTGTAGTTGAGCCATTCAGTTGTCTGATGTGCCCCGATCATGGTCACCTTTCAACAAGACAGGTTCCTTTACCGACTGACCTGAAGATCTGACATAAAAATTCACAGGGATTGTGTAAGATCATTAGTAATTTTATTTTAATTTGGAAAAAGCTTTAAGGTTGATTACAAAAAACAGGTATTGAACTGGAAAATGTGTGTGTGTGTGTGTGTGTGTCTGTATGTATACACACATACAGACAGAAAAAGGTATGCACATATTTACACACATATGTATTTATTGATTGTAGATGAGTGAGCTGATCTGAAAAGACTCATTTCAGCCATTAGGTGCTCAGTAATATTACAAGTACATTACAGTGATTGTGGAGGAGACAGTTCAACATTGCAACATGGATATGAAAATCAAAATTAAAATATATGCATATGTATGTGTGTGTGTGTGTCTCTCTTTCTTTATATATATATATATATATATATATATATATATATATATATATATATATATATATATTCACTAGATAATCTCGAAATACTGAAATGTCGAATTTCAGTATTTCGATACTGTATAGTCGAAATTCCACATACCCGAAAACCCACAACCGCGAAAACCACAATTGCGACCATACACACACACACACACACACACACACACACACACACACACACACACACACACACACCACCACCACCACACAAACAAACATACATACACCTACCTAGCTACACTACAACAAACAAAACAACACACACAAACACAGCATAACATAAAAACACACCTACCCTGCCTATAAGCAGGGGGGCAAGCACCCCCACACCCCCATACTTATATATACTAACTCCGAGGTCGCACTAAACACACAAACACACAAAAATCACCACTACACACACTCACACACACTAAAATCCTTACCTGATACCCTTATGTAAACACCATTTACCTGAATCCCCAGCTAAATCCACAAACCACACCGCATGTCACGAGCGTGACACTACGACAGCAGATTCAACATTTCTGCATTCAAGATAGTGGTGTTTCGCGTAACTGCACTTTCGACTATTCAGTCTCGAATGTGTGTGTGTGTGTGTGTTTGTGTGTGTGTGTGTGTGTGTGTGTATATATATGTATATGTATATGTATATATATATATATATATATATATATATATATATATATATATATATATATATATTAAATACCTGAATAAAATATAGTCAGGTGGATTTAATAAAGTAGTATATCTAATGTTGTTTGAAAATTTTTTTTTTTTTTTTTTGTATTTATACATATGGTTAAATAGTACAGATTAGTAAAGGCTAATTATCCTATATAGGATTTTTTTAGGTGTTTTGGCCCTTTGCCTGCTGACCAGGAAACATTTTCTATTTGGATTTGAGCCCATTCATTCCTTAATGGTGGGGAGTCCTTCATAACGTTGAGGTAAGATGGATTCTTGAAGAGAGCCAGTAATTTGAGCAGATGTGAATGTTTATGAACTTGCTTGTATCTTCACCAGAATCCCAGATAAGAAGATGTTTATGAAGAGTGTCTCCCCACACCCTGGGTAGTGGGAAGGTGAAACATGTCACCATGGAGCTCTCAATGCCAAGTGATGGGAGTAGGTTTAAACCAGTGAATAGCATCTCTGTCTGTGAGATATACTAGAATATGAGCTCAAAATTCATAAACTGAAGGTCTGCACCTGAAGCTGGGAGATAGGATGCCCCAAAGTTTAGGAACTAGAACTAGGAATGCATGCTTAAAGTTTGTTAGAAAGTTTTCTGGTATTTTAAGATTGCAACATTGTTTGAGTTGAAGTGGCATTTGTATATATGTTTCTTGTGGTAGTCTGTCCTGAATAAAGTTGTGAGGAAAGCGATACTGTGCAGTTTTAAACAGAAATGTGAAAAAGAGGAAATCCAACATTTCTAGAATTGCAAGGCAGTTGATAAGAGACAGAAAGGCAAAGTGATGTGTCCGGGTGGAGAGAAAGACAAGGTTGATTTTACAGATCACATTAGAGTTTGTAGTTATGACTGATTCTTTTTAGAGGAATATGCTAGGGTTATAGGAAGTATTTGCCATTGGGGTGAGGAATCCAAAGGCAGAGATTTGTCAGCAGGCATTGTTTTATTGATTTTTTGCTTTTAGCATATTTTTGTTCGTTTTCTTTTTTGTCTAAAAGAATGTAGTCATGAAGTACATTTTTTGTAACTGCTCATATAGTGGATCATGAAGTAGTTTTCACTTAAGCATTATGCTACACACGCACACAAATATTGTTTCTGTTTCTCCCTGACACACACACACACACGCAATTGCATACCATCACTGTGATTCACACCTACAGACACATTTGTCGATCTTCAAGAAATGAGACCAATTCTCCCGTTCCGTCTCGCGCTTTATTTCTTTCTCTAGCGCCGTCCTACCTTTACTCATAGCTATACTAAGAATTTGCTAAATAAATCCTGGCTGAAGTATCGGTTGTTCTGCATTTAATACCTACTGTTTTATATCTATTGATTTAATGTAATTTGGTTATTTGTGTATATATATATTTTTTTGCTAATATTTTTCCCCGTAGCAGAACATTTTTTTTGTTTTGTTACTGTGGCAGCATTTTGTGTAATGACAGCAGGTCATTGCCATAGGGACACATATCTGCACACTCTGCTTATTGATGTAATGCTGACCAAGAAACATTGGGAGGTGGGTAGACAGCATCTGTTGAGCTGACTGGTGTACAGTTAGCTGGCCGTTTTTGTGGGTGCCTACAAAGGACTAGAACTAACAAATAACTAACTGCCTTTACTTTTGGATTATGCAATTAGGATTGGACATTATAAAAATGATTATATGTATATTAATAAATTAAGACTAGTCACTAGCAGAGATTTCATGTTTCCAAGGTGATTTTCACAGCTTGACTTTTAATAAAAAAAAAGGCCTTATTTATGTGCACACTTAAAAATGAAAGCAGATAATATCACATTCCTCCGAAACTGAGCATATTATGAGCTTTGAAAGATAGAACATGCTGGTACGCAGTCCAAAAAGTATGAAAGTAAGCATGATCAGAAGAGGCGTTAATGAAGTTAACATTTGTGTGTTCGAACTGGAAACGTTCAGAGATGTATTGTTGAAGGCACATTTTCACCATTCATCTGTGTATCTTTATTTGCACTTTCTTGGATGTTAATGCATTTGAATACACATTAATTCATAATGTGGTATATTATTTACTTGTTTTATATACTATTCAATTGTATATTTTGTGTTATTAATCAGTGTACAGATATTATTTAGTCCTCATTACTAACTTTATGCATTTCATAGTCTGTACTCTCGCTTTACTGGTTTGCGTTATCTGTGCTTTTTTATGGCCCTTTGTTGTAGTACTGTTACACTTGCACAGAGGGTACATAATGCAGTGTGTGATATTCTGGGATCTTTCAGGACCATTAACAGGTGCAGCAACAGTGGCACATGAGCTCCCTGGTTGTGTCTATAACTTTCACCTTCATGGCAGCAACTAACGGAGATGGAAGAGCCCCGTAGGTTCACATATTGTCCAGCATACATCTTGGGATTAAGGGCTTCTCTAATGATTATACTGCTGTGTGTGACACAGTTTGCCATCTACAGTAGTTACTATAAGGACATTTTCACACATTTCTCATTTCCTGATGTTCTTATTAGCTTTTTGTTAGGCTGTGCATTCAACAGCTTGCTGTGCTGTGCCATTTGATGATCCCCTTTGGCCACTTGACCGCACTGCTGAACACTCTGTAAGGTTTGGTAGCTCTGCAGTTGTCTCAAGAGTTCATAGGTAAAAAGGTTCTTTGGTAAATAGTATGCTAACAGTCTGCAGACTATTACATGCATAGCCAATAACTAAAGGTCAGAATGAAGCCATGTGCCTTGTGTCTGTGAGGTAAAGACCTTAACTGTTATGCCAACCCCACTTCCCACCTCCTTCCTAGGTGCACCTGAAATAAGCCACATCGCAGTGCATCTATCTGCACTGTCATTCAGCAAGTAAATACCTACATTATTTTAACAATTTTCCTAGTTGCAAGTAATTTACTGAGTGGTTCAGTTCTCTGTTTCTCTTTACTTACTAAAGATGGGTGTGTTCCTAAAGTGCCTGTAACTTTGCTGTCTCCTTGCTTTTAGTTGCTTGGCTCACCCTGTGAATATTGGTGGAGTTTTGACTTTGTCACTGAATTTACTTCTACTATTTTAACTGAGAAACCACTTGATAGTTCAGAGCTTTTCCTGACAAAACACCTACTTGCACTATTTTTCCCATTTCCTTTCCTGTCATTTAATGTCATCTTGGTGAAAGATGCCACCCTGACATAATTAAATACTCTTGTTAGGTACTTTAAACTCAGGCTTAGTTTGTTGATTGATAAAAACATGAATTCTTTGGTACTGAGAAGCTCTTTGCTTCAGTTTTAAAACAGCTGTTCCATATTCCTTGGATCTTGTATCCATTAATATAAATGTGTTCCTTGACCTGTTTCTGTCCTTTGTTAGCAGTTAATTATTGTATTCCTTTCTAAATGCCCACTGATTCATTATAATTTAGTATTCTGTTGTTTTTATCTCTGTAACTGGGCAGGTGGATGAAAGGAATGGTTCTCCTCCACCACCTGCCACATATGCCCACTCTATCAGAGACTTTGCATGCCAGCTGGGCTATATTTCATGATACAAGACCTGCAGATATTATTGCTCACTGTATCTGCAGTAAAATGCCATAACTACAATTCGTATGGCTTGCAGATCCCAAAAAGTTGGAAAAGGGCTGACGCATCAGACAGAGTAATACTACAGCTATTGGACTTCAACATATGTAGACCAGGTAATTGGCACAAGTGTAGGTGGTATGGGATATAGAATCTGTAGTGTACCTTCTGGTGTTCCAGCCCCATAGTCAACTTTACGGGAGACTGTTACTTTTTCTATTCATATAAACGCATCAAAAATGATTTCTCATACTTGCCTTTATGTTCACCAGACTCCTGTGGTCATAGTGTGGAAAACATAGTTCAGTGGTTCAACCCAACATCAAATATTAACTGGTGGGCATGCTGTAGGTGGTTTAAACATTGACTGGCACCCTCAAGACATAATTTTACCCCCCATTACATGGTTATTTAGCCTGGTACTGATAGTTATACTGCCTACCTGAAAAGACAAAAGTTATGTAGACAAACCTGACTACAAACTTGCATTGTCATTTGTTTGTTGGATGATGGGTTTTAGTGTAAAGATTTTGGTGAATTTTACCAGAATTTGTTGTATTGTGGGAGCCAGTGGTGTGCTTTTTGGTTATTTCACCTATTCTTCACTGTGGTGTGACTGTGTAATTAGTATCCATAATTGGCTAGACAGAGGGACCGAGCTAGGAAAGATGTGCAGCAGGTAAAGGTGATAAAGGATAATGAGGGAAACATACTCACAAGTGAGGAGAGTGTGTTGAGCAGCTGGAAAGAGTACTTTGAGGAGCTGATGAATGAAGAGGATGAGAGGGAGAGAAGGTTGAATGATGTGTGGATAGTGAATCATGAAGTGCATTGGATTAGCAAGGAGGAAGTAAGGATAGCTATGAAGAGGATGAAGAATGGAAAGGCTGTTGGTCCAGATGACATACGTGTGGAAGCATGGAGGTGTTTAGGTGAAATGGTAGTGGAGTTTTTAACCAGATTGTTTAATGAAATTTTGGAAAGTGAGAGGATGCCTGAGGAATGGAGAAAAAGTGTTTTGGTACCGATTTTTAAGAATAAGGGTGATGTGCAGAGCTGTAGTAACTACAGAGGGATTAAATTGATCAGTCACAGCATGAAGTTATGGGAAAGAGTAGTGGAAGCTAGGTTAAGAAGGGACATGAGTATTAGTGATCAGCAGTATGGTTTCATGCCGGGAAAGAACACTACAGATGCTATGTTTGCTCTGAGAGTGTTGATGGAGAAGTACAGAGAAGGTCGGAAAGAGTTGCATTGTGTTTTTGTAGACTTAGCGAAAGCATATGACAGGGTGCCTAGAAGGAGTTGTGGTATTGTATGAGGAATCCGGGAGTGTCAGAGAAATATGTAAGAGTGGTACAGGATATGTACGAGGGTAGAGTGACAGCGGTGAGGTCTGCGGTGGGAGTGATGGATGCATTTAAGGTGAAGTGGGATTGCATCAAGGATCAGCTCTGAGCCCTTTCTTATTTGCAATGGTGATGGACAGGTTGACAGACGAGATCAGACAGGAGTCTCCGTGGACTATGATGTTTGCAGATGACATTGTGATCTGTAGTGAGAGTAGGGAACAGGTGGAGGAGACCCTGGAGAGATGGAGATATGGTCTAGAGAGAAGATGAATGAAGGTCAGCTTGACTAAGACAGAATATGTGTGTGTGAATGAGAAGGAGGATAGAGGAATGGTGAGAATGCAGGGAGTAGAGGTGGTGAAGGTGGATGAGTTTAAATACTTGGGGTCAATAGTTCAGAGTAATGGTGAGTGTGGGGTCAATAGTTCAGAGTAATGGTGAGTGTGGAAGAGAGGTGAAGAGGAGAGTACAGGCAGGATGGAGTGGGTGGAGAAGAGTGTCAGGAGTGATTTGTGACAGACAAGTACCAGTAAGAGTGAAAGGAAAGGTCTGCAAGAGGGTAGTGAGACCAGCTATGCTATATGGGTTGGAGACAGCGGCATTGACAAAAAAGTAGGAGTTAGAGCTGGATGTGGCAGATTTAAAGATGTTAAGATTTTCAGTGGGTGTGACGAGGGTGGACAGGATTAGGAATAAGTATATTAGAGGGTCAGCCCAGGTTGGAAGGTTTGGAGGCAAGACGTGCTGGGAAAAAGATGCTAAGGATGAAGCTACCAGGTAACAGGAAAAGAGTAAGACCTAAGATAAGGTTTATGGATATGGTGAGAGAGGACATGCAGGTGGTTGGTGTGACAGAGCAAAATGCAGAGGACAGGAAGAAATGGAAACAGATGATCTGCTTTGGCGACCCTTAACGGGAACAGCCGAAAGATGTTTTTATTGTTTATTTTTAATGTTTGATAAACAGTAAGCTGAAAAATAGATGTCCTTACATTCACTGCTGCAGTATTCTTTACAAATGGGGATTCCCTGCCATGAAGCCCACTGATTGGCCAATTTACCAAAGTCTACCATTGCTTTTTGCTGCACTAAATGTCACCTAAACACTCCTTGCGTAGCATAGGGCATAAAGGCAATGTTTAGGCATACCATCCTCAGAACTTCTTTGCCACCAGTCTGAACACTGTTTTTTAACCATCGGTCTGTTACCTCCATCTGTTTTGTGCCATTTTTCTGTTTGTAGACATTCCTGTGATTTCTCCTATTTGCTGGAGTCCTCACCATTGCAGATGAGTACCCATTTGGGTTTTTGTGTTACTTTTTCTGATTGTTTTGTGCTGTTTGGCAAGGGATCCAAATCTTTCCTTATCTGGATGACCTGCTGATTCAGGCATCCACTCCAGAGGTCATTTTGCAACATCTTCGTTTTACCATTTCTCTTCTTCAGAGCCTGGGGTTCATGATCAACTTCAAAAAGTCTTTCCTGACTCCTTCTCAGGATCATGTCTGTCTGGGTTGCAGGATTCAAGTGGTACCAATTCTGGCATCCCTGCCTCCCCCAAAGGCCTTAACCCTCATTTATTTCTTTCAAACTTTTCTTTCCCTGGCTTCCATTACAGCCAGGGAGTTTCTGAGAGCTCTGGGGTTCATGGCTTCCACCATTCCGATGCTCCCTCTGGCCAAACTCCACTTGTGGAAGTTCCAGTGGTTTCTGAAGTCAGTGTAGCTTCAGCATATGCATCCTCTGGACTTTCCAGTTCCTTTTCTTCCTTGTCTCAAGAAGGAACTTCTGTGGTGGACTCAGCAGTTGTCTCTGAATTCAGGGCTCTCTTTTCAACCTCCTCTTCCCTGTCAGGATCTGTTCACAGACTCTTGAGATGGGGAGCAACGTTTGGTTCCCTGAGGGTTCAGGGAGTGTGGTCACCTTGTCAGCGGAAGAAGGTCATCAACATCAAAGAGATGAGGGCTGTTATGCTGGCTCTTCAGACTTTTCATCCTCTCTTCTCTCCAAGGCCTCTCAAAGTGTTCACAGACAATACCACAGCCATGTGGTATGTCAACAAGCAGGGGAGTAAAAGATCTTACCGTCTTTGCCGGCTGGCACTTCTGGTATGGGATCTGGCTATCCAGTATCAAGTGACTCTTCAGGCAGTTTATATTTCTTCACATCAGAATGTTGGGGCAGACAATCTGAGCAGGCCCTTCACTCAATCCCACAGATGGATGGTTCCACAGGGATGTGTTTTTGGACATTGTTCATCAGTGGGGTACTCTTCAAGTAGATATCTTCGCCTCCCCTCTAAACAGACAAAAATTTCCTCTGTTTTGTGCCATAGTCTCTGGTCCTCTGGTATGGAAGGTGGACATCCTCTTATTTTCTTGGATGGGGATGTTTCTTTATGCATTCCTCCCCTTCCTCTCATTCCAAGAATCCTGTTCAAGATTCAACAGGATGCTCCCAACATCTTTTTGGTGACTCCATTTTGGCCACAACAGCACTGGTTCCCTCTACCTCTGCATCTAGCCAAGGGCAATAATCACAAGTTAACTCAGAGGGCAAATTTCCTCACACAAGACAAGGGTCTCTCCTCCATCCCCACCTGTCCACACTTCAACTGATACTGTGGGTGATAGAATGTTGATCCCTCATAGACACCTTTTTTCTGAGAATGTGCTGCAGGAGGCCAGGAAACCTACCACTAAGAAATCCTATTTTTCTAAATGGAAAAAAAATTCTATTTGGTGTCTTTCTTGTGACCTGGACCCACTTTCTGTGGATGTTCCTTTGGTTCTCTCTTATTTGTGTGAGTTGTTCAATGTTGGTTTGGCCTATTCTTCTGTTAAGGCCCAGTTATCACTTATTTCTGCTTTTCTACCTTTAACTCCAACATTAGCTTCTAGATTTGAGGCTAAGCATTTTCTTAAAGGCGTCCTTAATATTAGACCTTCCAGGAAGCCAATTCTTCCTCCCTGCGATCTTAATTTCGTTCTGGAAAAATTGACTTAGGCACCTTTTGAGCCTGCTGTTTCAGCTTCCTTACAACATTGTTCTTGGAAGACAGTTCTTTTGTTAGCTCTTACTTCTGCCAGACGGGTGTCTGAGTTGCAAGCCCTTATGGCTTGTCCACCTTTTTTGACACTTCATGAGGACAGGGTGTCCTTGCATATACTAATCCTTCTTTCATGTGCAAGGTGGTTAATGAGGTGTCACTTAATCAGTCTATTCATTTGCCTACCTTTTTTCCCCCTCCGCAATTTGACAGTGAGAGGGTGCTACATACATGAGATGTGCATAGACAGCTCAGATTTTATTTGGATAAAACTAAAGCTTTCAGAAAATCTGACCAGTTTGTTTCATTTCATCCTAGGCCTTTAGGTTTGGCTATTTCCAAGCAAACTATTTCCTCTTGGATTTCAAAGGCTATTTCCTTTTGTTGCACTTTTCATAGGGAGATCCTTCTTCTGTAATGGCTCATTCTACTAGAGCTGTGGTGCTTTTTTCAGAGGCTTCGACACTAATTCTATTCTTGAAGCTGCTACTTGGACTTAGGTTCATAGGTTAGTACTAAGCTAACTGCCCTTGCGAGCCATTTTAAGCCTAGCCAATTACCCCTTGTGAGACTCTAACCCTGCACCTTGTGTTTGTAAGGCAAACATCTTAACCATTAGGCCATCCTCCCAACCCCTTCGACTTCTGTGCATATCTTTACCAAACATTACCAGTTGGATGGTATCCCCAGAGCTAGGGCTGGTTTTGCTGACGCCATTCTTCATGGCTTCTTAGAGGGCTGTGCTGCTTCCTCCTCCCAAGTTTATTCTTGAGCTTTGGCACTCTCCCATTTGTAATGAATACTGCAGTAGTGAATGTAAGGACCTAGTACAGTTGTGTAAAATCTTACCATAATGGTAGATGTCCTTGCCATCACCACTGTAGTATTTACTCCCTCCCTCCCTCCATCCCCCTAGTCTTTGTTCCTACCTGGATGTGCAGGTTCTCTTGGTTTTCCTTGGACTGCCTGAATGTCAGCTTTATGCCCTACGCTATGCAAGGAGTGTGTAGGTGATGTTCAGCACACCTTAAAGCAATGGTAGACTTTGATAAACTGGCCGGTCGGTGGGCTTCATGGCAGGGAATCCCCATTTGTAATGAATGCTGCAGTGGTGAAGGCAAGGACATCTACTGTTATGGTAAGATTTTACGCAACTGTACTTTCATCATCTCATAGGTAGACTGTGAGTTTTCACTGGAGTCAAGTTATCAAAGTCAAAGATAATTTCGTTGAACAAAAAAAAAAAAAAGAAAAATGTTTGCCAAAAGCACATTCGATGGAAAAACTCAACAATTTTGTTTTTGTAGTGGGACAAGCCCCCCTGCATCCCTCCAGACTTCTGTATATCAGCTCCAAGGTCACACAACAGTGGAGGAAAAAAGCAAACTCCGCTCTCGGCAAAAGTAATCTCGGCAAACGGCACGTGTTGCTTTTACGTTTGCCAAATTATGTTAGATGAGACATTGTGCTCCTGGTTTGATTGTACAAATTAACTGTCTCATTTCCACATATCCACCACATTCAAATATGAATTAGCTTAAGAGAAAGATTAACATGTTTTAATTTTTTCCTGCTTTCACCTTTATTGGTAACCTTAACCAAGCTTACCTGGCTAGAATTCTCTACCTATTTGAAGGTGTCAAGAGTGCTCACAAATTTCAACAAATGACCTTTGCTATTTAAGATAAGTACCTGATATATGACTCTAGAGCACTTCACTCCTCTTCTGCTGCCTTTATTTGAGTTAAACCATAGCTAATAGACAGGAAGATTGAATATTTGGTATCTATGTAACATAGCAGTGATTAAACTTCCATAAAAGTCTCTCCATGCAAAGCTTCAGAATGGCCATCTAGTCTCTTCTATTCCATAGTAGGCAATGAAACTGTGGTTGTGGTTGTTGTTGTCGTTGTTGTCGTCTTTCGGCTTTTCCCGGTTAGGGGTCGCCACAGCGGAACTCCGGTCCGCTGATGATTGGCAGTAGATTTTCACGAACGCCGAGGTGCCAGCTCGACATTCAACCTTCAACGAAGGCACGCCCATTTACGCATGTCTTTCGAACTCCCACCCAACCGCGGGGAGGATATGCCAGACTCCACACAGAAGGCACTCCCTGCACTCCAGCCGAGAATCGAATGGGAGAACCTCTTGCTGTGAAGCAACAATGCTACCACTGCACCACCGCGGAAGTCAGGCAATGAAACTGTGGTATCTTCTTAATTTTTCAAACTGTACATGTACATTTCTTGTGATAAATGCTTACGCTGTTTTGTATCTTCTTCTCTATCCCACCCAGCTCCTCTTCCTCACAACTTATAAATCCCAAATTCATTACCCTGACCACCCCCTCCGCAGTCTTCTATTCATTCACATATTCTGTCCTTTATTGTTGCCCCTGATATACTGATTGTAATTTATCCTTCTTGTTCACCTCACCTTTCTGTCTTCTTTTTGTCAATACTTCCTGTGTTTTTGGGTTAACTATTAATATATTTTCACTTGAAATGCTGAGTGCAGACAAGCCAAAAAAAAAAAAAAAAAAAAAGACGGAAAATCATGGAGAAGAGCGGATGTCGAAAATCACTCTTCTCCTTTGAACTTATTTTTTTTGCAGGGGAGCAAGCCCCACCTGCACTCCCGTATGTGTTGTGGGGCAAGCCCCCCCACGGCGCGTGAACTTATGTATATCAAGTCCGAGATCACCATACCTCAGAGAAAAAAGGAATGTTCCAGGAAATGGCCATCTTGGACTCCGTGTACATAAGTCTATTTTTGAAGGCATTCGGTATCAGTGTTTCAGGACGCGCAGTAGTAGGTCCTGATATTTCTTCTGGTTGCTATGTCATTGCACACCTATTTCCATCCTTTGTGATCCCTATCATCACCCTTATCAGACTCCTCCTTAGCCCCACTCTCCTGTCCCCCCTGCCGGTTTTATGACCGACTTCATACTATCTTCTCTCTCTTTCAATCTCCATTTCCTTCCTCCGACTGTCCTTGCAATGTCTATTGTGTTACATTGCTCGAGTCAAGGTTCTCCTGCATTACCTTTGGTGCATAAATGTATTTTGTATAATAGTAAGAATGTAAACAGTTTTATTACTGCAGACGGTTGCTCCGATGAACATCTCCTCTTCCTGCCTCCAGTGTCATTGGGCATGCTTTCTATATTTTTGTTTTCCTTGACTTTATGAAACGGAGCAGATAGTTCACAGCTGCAGAGTTTGAGTTACGTTAATTGTTCTCTGTACATGTCAGTGGCATGAACTTACAGAAGAGTTTCAAAGTGTAATATACTACTCGCATCATAATCATAAATGAGTCATGATGTAACAAAGATCATAGTGTAATTGCCATGTTGTAAATTTTGTATATAAATAAAGTTATTGCAATGTTAAGTCACTGTTGACAAGAGCCTGTTTTTTTCATTGTTATATTTCTTTTGTATTCCTGTATATTTCCTGTGAAGGTAGGACTTGCCTTTATTTTGGTCTTTTTGTTGGCAAATCTTGTGCATTTATCGATACTTTGCTCGCGAGCTTCACCTGTAAGTGGGTTTGTTTAATGGAGCCTGTTGGTCAGCAGACAAAAATAAAGAAATAAATTTGGTGGCCTTAATCTACCTCCATATGCATACTAAAGAAGGCAATTTCCCCAAGCTTACCCAGCTTGAAAGTATTCCAGCATCATCTGTAGGTTAGTATAGATTCTATACTGGGCTAGCTGCCCTAGTGGGTCATTTTAAGCCTTGCCAATCTCCCTTTAAAAAAGGTGAACATCAAACCCTGTACTTTGCAACAATGAGGTAAACACCTTCACCATCATGCCACCCCCCTCTGTTAGTCATGTAGTACAGAAAGAATATTGTTAAGTGACACACTGATGAATTCATGCCACCCCCCTCTGTTAGTCATGTAGTACAGAAAGAATATTGTTAAGTGACACACTGATGAATTCTGTCAGGAAGCTACTTTGCTGAATCTTCCTGTGTATTTTACTTGCACGGTATGATGAGCTGTTCTTTGGTGTCCTTACTGTACAGATAGTTGAGATGGCAGTAATGGTGAAGTTCCAGTCTAATGCAAGGCTCTTGGGTGCATTTGTACGTTCATTTTAACTTGAAGTCAGTGTCAAGAAGATAGAAAGTAGTTAGGGATATGGAGTTGCTCTAATGTCATTCTCCTTTATGAAGGTATATACGGTAATTTAAAAAATACAACAAAATATGCCAGGGGTGCTTGGTGATACTAGTTACCCTTGAGGTGAGGAGTGTGGGTGTTACATTCATTTGTGACCTGCATATGAGGGCTAGGGATGGCTGTTCTCGGACATGAGTGAGTGTGTAGCATCACCTGTAGGTTCTGTATGGAAAAGTTATTTAATTACATTGCAGTTAATGAGTAAAATGTACATCTTTAACTTAAAATGATGTTATTATACTGAGAAAGTGTCATAAAATCGGGTTATATTTATTTAACACTGTTTTGAGTTGTATGCAGACATTGCTACTGATTTTGTAAATGTTCATTTGTTTTTCACATGATCCTCAGTTCATAGAACCCTGCTGCTAAATGGGTCTTTTTCTGCTTGTGGCATTTAAAACCTAACAGCACAGTTCTTCTTCTGAACTTTTTCTGCTGGGTCTCTCATCCCCCTTTCCCCAAGGGGTATGTACTGAGCCTTTCACTCTGGCTGGTTGAGAACTAAACGTGTCTCCCGTCTGAACTTAGTCTGCATTCGTCTTTTCCTTGGCTAGGGAGACCGCTAAATCACATTTTACCAGTGCTCTCAACAGTGGCACTAGTGCATCCTCTTTCACACTGGTTTCACTATTTGTATTTGTGAACTGAAAGTTCCGTGGACCATTTTCAGTCATGGTCAGGTCCACAAACACAAGATAAATACTGTGAGTTTCATCACATTCTCACTGTTTTCTATGTTTGTTATTTTGCAACTCAAAAGTAAGATGGGCTCCATAAATATAAATGTGTGTGTGCTCGCACACATGTGCGTATCTGTATGCATTTATGTGCATTTATACTTAAGTGCATGTATGTATGTGATATATATAATGTCTTAAGCCCCAGCCTGCCTTACTCATGTGTGTTATCCCTAAACCAGCCTTGCACATTGATACTAAAAACATTCCTTAGCAGTCCCACTACCATTTTGACAATATATCTTGGTTTTGCAGCTGCTTTACCAATTATAGGGCATTTTTTAGAGAGAGAGTTTGCTTTTATTAGTCATTCAGTGTTTTGTGATTTTCACTTTTCAACCTTTCATGATATGCGCTCACATATATGAAACTTCACATTTTCTGTATACCTCCCAGTCACCACCAGTGTGCCGCAAGGCTCGAACCATTGTTCCCTCCTCTTTAGCATTCTCACTAACACCCCCACACATGAAGACAACACTCCTCCCTAATACAATACACAGATGACTCCACAGTCATATGCACATCTGACAACTGGCACATCTCCAAAATATTATTCGTGAAGCTTTTATCAGCCTCTGAAGCACAACTTTGTAACTCGCAAGTTGTGCTCAACCCAAAAAAAAAAAAAAAAAGCAAACTGCTACTTTTTTTCCCCTTAAATCCCTTCCCTCTGTCAAGAAAAAACAAAATGTAAAATCTTCTCTCAGTAATGCAATCATTGAAGTTACTTCTTATAGTAAATTATTACTGATGATAGCGGATGATGATCTGAACTTTGACCTGCATATACAAAATTGCATAAAATTCACCAAAAATTATGGATGCTTTACAGAACCAAAAACCTTCTAACCAACTCAACTAAAACTACACTTGCGACTGCTTACCCCCCCCCCTATTGCTTTATGGCACTTCCAGGTTTACTAACTTCCAAGCACCAATAAAATCAAAACTAGAACAATGTTATAATAAAGTGGCTAAAATTGCAGCAAATGCACCTTTTCAGGACCCAACACTGTATACCACTTAAAAGCTTAAACTTGTTAGAACTAACCCATCAACTAACAAACACAGCTTCTTACCACCTATAAAGTTACCCAGCATTCATCTGCTTGTCCAGCACTAAATACCATTCTACCCAGATATGTCCCACTCATTCATTACAATCCAGTGTCCAAAAAACTCCCTTCTATCCACAAACATATATCAAATCTGCTGGACATGGTCTGTAGTCATACCATGTTGCTAAGGCCTGGAACTCCATACCTGTATCTGTCAGGTCAATACTTTGTCTACAGTCTTTTTTAAAACCATTCTGAAAGACTTACTAGCCAAAGTCTGGCTCCGTTCTTACTCAAACCCAGGGTAAACTGTATTCCCAATTATGAACATGTACCTCTTCATACCTTACACCTCCTTACTCTCCTTTTTTCACTCGCTTCCTTACTTCAGTTACTCACCCTGACTCTCTTTCTAAATATTCCATAACCCTGTTTCTCTTACTTCATATTGCAGTTTGTGTTTGTACTAATTTGTTTAATTTCTCTATAAATTAGCTTATTTTTTTCTCAATATGAAATCCATTGTCATACAAGTTGTACCTACTCTTAGCCAATCTTGTCACATTATGTGTAATTTGGTATAATTATTTAGACTGTAGATGTTTTTGTATTATTTTTGAAGATTGTGAAATTATTGTTCTTAAAAAGTTTCCATAATACTTTGGAAATTATTGTTCTTAAAATGTTTCTGTAATACTTTTCTCCCTGGGCCTCAGCTGAAAATGGGCTTCTACCTAGTCAGACTTTCCTGGTAATCAAATGTCAATAAACAAACGTGTGTGTGTGTGTGTGTGTGTGTGTGTGTGTGTGTGTGTCTACGCACGCACGTGCATGTGATGCACATAAGTATGTATGATCAATCAGTATGCTTTTGGGAAGAAATGTGAGTACCAAGAGAAAACCCAGACAGTGAGAGAACATAAATAATGCTTCTGTTGTGACCAGGGTTGCCAGATGTCCCTGTTTGGGCGGGACTGTCCCGAGATCAGCAGCCTGATCCCGAGTCCTGCTCTGCCGGTTTAAATCCCGGCCAGCCTCCGCTTTGTTTTTTTTTTTGATTGGCCTGTATGCCAGGTATACGGGCCAATCAAAAATCGCTAAACACGGAGCTTCTTGTGTTCCGCATTAAACAGAAGTAGCTCCGTGTTTAACGATTTTTGATTGGCCCGTATGCCAATCAAAAATCGCTAAACACGGAGCTACTTGTGTTGAATGCGGAACTGCAATGCATTAAACACTAGAAGCTCCCTGTTTAGTCCAGAGCTACTGTTCTTTAATGTGGAACTCTGTTCCGCATTAAAGACCTTTTTTTTTTTTTTGCTCTTCACTTGCCGTGAAAGACTTTTTTTTTTTTTTTTTTGTCGTCCTTACTTGGCTGGTTGGAAATCTGGCAACCCTGGTTGTGACTGAACCACAAATTCTGAAGACCTAAGGTGGAAGTCCTACAGTATCATGTGTGTTCTGTTTTCCTGTTTCCCTTACAATACCTCTTTTTTTCACAAGTGTGTGTCCTACAGTATCTCATATCTCATTGTCAGGGATCTTTTCTCTTTGGTGGACAGCAGTTTGATCTTTTTCTGCATTCGAGGTATTTGATGTTCTACCTACTTTTACTGAACCTTAATTACCACACAGCAGACTGTTTACTTGGTTAAAGCTGTCTGATTTGTCTGCCTTTTTTACCCTTCTGGAATGTCTGCTTTTCTGAAGATATTGATTTAGTCAGTTGAGGCATGTCCTGACATCCTGTACCATGAACGGTCACTTGCAAACACAGCAAATTGTATCCTTAGATTTTATTGTTCAAGTTTCATGTTACTTTGTACCAAGTAAGTATAATTTTCTGAACTATCTCTTGAATAAAATTGAATCTTCCAGTCTTACTCATGTCCCTGGTTATTTATGTGTAGTTATTAAGAAGGCTGAAGTCATTAGGCAGAGTTTTTTTTTTTTTTTTTTTTTTTTTTTTAGACAAGACAGGAGCTTTATTCCGTTCATGGCATTCGGTTATATTTGCACAGCATGATGGCAAAAAGAGTGATGTTAAGAAAACCAGGACTGCAGGAAACCTTGTTAACCGTTCATGGCGTCTACTGACTGTACTGCAGTGTCAGGCACGTTTGAGACATTGCTTGTGTCAATCATGTTCTTTTATTTCTGTTTATCCAGTCCTCTGCAATGTGAACATACTCCTTGCAAAAGTGTAATTGAGAATGTATTTTAGGCATTTTGTACTGTTTCTTGAGCTTTTGGCTCTTTAACATGTGGTAAATGTCCAGCATATTTGTTAACCATTAAAATGTTTGTTCCTTTCATGTGCCTGCCACATCATCTAGACTGCCTCATTGCAGCTTATTCCAGTCTTTTGACAGTGACAGTCAAAAGTAAGGTGGGATGTCTGTCACAAACTGTCCAACAAATTTATATTTCTAGAACTTATTTCATCTAGATAAGAGAGCTATAAAGGCTGCTAGTGACATCAGATGGGTGATGTGGCATTCACAGAAACTGTGCTGTCATGTCAATATAAGTAATACTAGAATTACAGACTCCGAAATACAGCTGTGTGAATCACTGCCACAAACTGAAGGAGTGCTTTACTTGTAAAATATATATATTTTTTTATACTGCAAGAACTCCAGAAAGGGCAGAACAGGATGGCAAAATTTTAGATTAGAAGAGGAGACCAATTTCCAATCTCCACTATAGTGTAATCCACCCAAAAATGCAGAATCTACAATGAGCGAATGTCACTGTGCATTTGCTCATTGCACATTTGAACCTTTTTGCGTTCGTTTGCAAACTTTGCAAACGTCCTTTCGAACATTTGCTGTTCGCCCGTGTGCAAAACGCTCACATGAAGGTAGACCTATATATATATATATATATATATATATATATATATATATATATATATGTATATATATGCGTGTGTGTGTGTGTGTGTGTGTGTGTGTGTATGTATAGGGTACCTGTCAAATCGTTGAACATTACATGGTCGAGACCAAACGTTAAAAAATATGAGTACTCGAAGATAGACTTTCAACCGCACTGTACAGGGCAGATAGGGAGAATTTCCCTTTTCTGCACTGAAGTGCGGTCTCGGAGTTGGTATATTAAAGTAGGGGGGGTGTGCTTGCCCCCTGCTTTACACTTTATTACATTTCTTTTTTGACATTTATGTTTGAGAATCTGCATTTCTGCAATATATATATGTGTGTGTGTGTGTGTGTGTGTGTGTGTGTATGTATATATATATATATATATATATATATATATATATATTGTAGTTTTACATATATATGGTTATTTATTTATTTATATATACACATGGTTTTATATATATATATTTATAAATATATATGGTTTTATATATATATATATATATATATATATATATATATATATATATATATATATATATATATATATATATATATATATATATATATATATATATATATATTATATATATATATATATATATATATATATATATATATATGTATGTGTTTGTGAATATAAGTATAGGTGTGTGTGTGTGTGTGTGTATATGTATATATGTATGTATATATATATGTGTATATATATATATATATATATATATATATATATATATATATATGTATGTATATAGATATATATATATATATATATATATATATATATATATATATAGGTTCATATTAGGCTATCTGCCCTAGGGCATTTATAAGCCTAGCCAGAATGTGTTTGGCTTTCACCACCCATTTTAAATTAATTTTGCTATGCCCTTTTTCGAGGTTAGTATACTGTGCCTCTGTCTAACAGTGACACAGAAGTGATACCCGGGGTAAACCTATGATCTCCCATCCACTCATCAAGATTCCTCTTGAAGAGAGTCAATGAGGGACTCTGCCTAACCTGGACTGGGATTTTATTCCAGAGTGAAGGGAGCCTCTGGGTTATGAATCTGTCCCGCCAGCATGTCCTATTTATTTCAGTGCTGAGGTTCAAGTCTCTCGAGCGTGTAGCTTGATGAGATTTGGATTTTCTGAGGTGCAGCATGTCCATTAATTCCGGGTTGGACATGGCTTTATACATCAGGCACAGATCGCCTCTGAGCAGGCAGTATGCCACTGAGTAGAGCTGGAGTTTCTTTATCCGGGCAGCATATGGCATCTATTTGAGCCCTTTGATCCTCTTGGTGAGGTACTTTTGGGGTCTTTCCAGTTGCTGCAGGTGTCTGGTAAGGTACATCCCAAAAGGGGCATTGTACTCAATTACGGACCTGATGCGGGATGAGTAAAGAGGCACGATGACCTCCGCTGATCTAGATGTGAATCCCTTCATGATTAGATCGGCTATATAAAATGTTTTTCTAACCACTTTGGCCATGTGGTTTTCAAATGAGAGATTGCTATCAACTTGGGTCCCCAGGTCCCTAATTACTTCTTCTGTACTTAATGGATTACCACCTATGTGGTAATTTGTGGGCACTTTGTTTTTGCCAAAGGGGATGACTATACACTTTTTGGCGTTTAGCTTGAGGCCATGGCTCTAGCACCAGTTGTCTGTTTCTATGAGGCCCTTTTGGAGGATGCTTGTGTCAGCTAGAGAGTCGATTGTGGCACCCAGTTTGCAGTCATCTGCGAACTTGGTCAGCCACAGTCCTTCCATGTTGGCCTGTACGTCCGAGAAATATATACCGAACAAGAGAGGTCCCAGGACTGAGCCTTGTGGGACACCACTTGTAACTGGTTTGGAGTCTGACACGGCTCCAGCAATTCTAACGATGTGGGTTCTGTCCTTGAGCCAGTTTGCAACCCATCTAGTGACATAGGGGTTTATATTTAAGCTGGTGAGCTTATCTATAATGCCCGAGTGGGGTATTGTATCAAAGGGTTTTGCGAGGTCCAGGTAGGCTGTGTGGACCACCTTCCCCTCGTCAATGGCCTTGGTGACTGTTTCAAAGAAATCAACCAGGTTTAAGAGGCAGGATCTGCCCTTAACAAAGCCGAACTGGGTAGGATCCAGTGTCTGTAGGTCCCCAATATCTTTATTTATGAGGTCCATGATGATCCTTTCCATAGCTTTGCAGACCAAGCTAGTCAGGCTTATGGGGCGATAGTTTCCTGGATCCGTTGAGGCACCACCTTTGTAGAGAGGGACCACTGTTGCTGTACGCCACTCTTTGGGTACATATCCTGTAGTAAGGCTGAGATTGAACAGTAGTTTTATGTTTGGGTTTAGCTCTTCTTGGAGTTCATGTAGGACACAGCCTGGGACACCGTCTGGTCCCATTGATGCTGTGTTTTTTGCTTTGGAGAGGACAGCAATTAAGCATCTGAGATGTCAGGGGGCAGCACTCTGCTGGGATAGATATTTGCCCTTTTGGTGGGGAGAGGGGGGAGAAGTTTGCGCTGAACCTGTCAGCTAGGATGTTGGCAATGTCTGTGGGTTTGGTGTATTTTTTGTCATGTTGGACTAATCCTGAGCATATCTGGGAATTCCCACCCATGTTCCTAACATAACTAAAGAAAGCCTTGTGATTATCCTTAGTGTCCTGTGCAATTTTTCTCTCGAAGCTGGCATTAGACGATTTTATGAGTTCCCGTAGTTTTTTTGCTAATACTGATCAGAGGTGCCTTCCCTTTTTGGGATTTTGCTCTATCATGTAGTAGCTTCCTCCTTCTATTGTATAGCTTGTTTATGGCTGGGGTCCACCAGACAGGATGTCTGCCTTTGGAGGATTGGGTCTTGGTTTTACTTGGGATTGCATGATCCAAGCATTCCTGAAGGTGTTCATAGAATGCATTTATAATGGATTCTGTGGTCTGGGCCGTATTTTCCACAGGCCCGGGGGCTTTGAAGGATTCCACCTCGGTTTTGAGGAGTGTGAAATTTGCTTTAGAGAAGTTTTTCACTGTGGTTTTCTGGGCAGGGGGTGGGGTCGGGATTGGAATATCCAGTGAGATTAGTTTATGGTCTGATCTTACCAGTATATTTAATACATATATATATATATATATATATATATATATATATATACATATATATATATATATATATATATATATATATATATCTATATATATATATGTGTGTGTATGTATATATATATATATATATATATATATATATATATATATATATATATCTATATATCTATATAGATATATATATATACATATGTGTGTGTATATATATATATATATATATAGACATATATGTATATATATATATATATATATTTATATATATATATATATATATATATTTGTATATATTTATATATGTGTGTGTGTGTATATATATATGTATATATATATATATATATATATATATATATATATATATATATATATGCATATACATATGTATGTATATGCATATATTTATATGTGTATATACCTATATATAATATGTATAATGTGTGTGGTTTTATATATATTTATATATATATATATATATATATATATATATATATATATATACACACGCACATATATATTTATATATATATATATATATATATATATATTTATTTATATATGTATGTGTGTATGTGTGTGTGTGTATATATATATATATATATATATATATATATATACATATATATATATAAATATATATATATATATATATTGATATATGTATATGTGTATATATCTATATATAATATGTATAATGTGTGTGGGGATATATATATATATATATATATATATATATATATATATATATATATATATATATACTACTCTTCCTCCTCTCCACCTACAACCTGTATCTACCTCCTATATCCAATCTCTACTCCAAAAACTTAAACCTACTACCCCATCTGCCGACAAGCTTCCTGCAGAGTACCTGCAAATAGGAGCTAAAGCCACTGCCTATCCCATTTCTATCCTAATAAATAGATCTATAAAGGAGGGTATTGTCCCTTCTATCTGGAAAATATCCCATATCATTCCCTTCACAAAGGGGCAAATCTAATGACTTCTCTAACTTTCACCCATAGCACTATTATCACCTATAGCTAAAATCATGGAAAAATGTATCCATAAACAACTACTAAATCACCTTCTCCATAATAACCTACTTGCCAATAGTCAACATGGATTCAGACCTTCCCACAGCACCACTACTGCATTACTCTCCTTTACCAACTCCATCAACTATAACCGCAACATCAATAAACTCTCATCTTCTCTCTTCATTGACCTATCAAAAGCCTTTGATATGG
>NC_056745.1:1392707446-1392732446 GCF_019279795.1 Protopterus annectens | reverse complement strand
ATTGTGATTGGTCCTTTAGGGGAGGAGAGAGGGGTAAAGTTGGCACTGAATCTGTCAGCCAGTATGGTGGCAATATCTGTTGGCTCAGTATAGGAGGTACCATTGTGCAGTAACTCAGAGCAAACCTGGGTATTGCCGTGGAGATTCTTGGTATAACTACAGAAGGCTTTGTGGTTGTTTTTAGTGACTGTCACAATTCTGTCTTCATAGCTGGCTTTAGAGGTTTTGATGTGTAAGCTTAACTTTTGTTGTGGCTAATGAGGACGTTTTTCCATTCTTGGGACTTCACCTTTTTCTGCAACACTTTCTTCCTTCTGTTGTAGAATTTATTAATGGCAGGGCAGCTCCAGATTGGCTTCCTTTTTTGGAGGAGAGTGTCTTGGTTCTGTTGGGTATGGCTAGTTCCATGCATTTATGTACATGTTCATGCAGTGCATCGATGTATGATTCGGCAGTCATGCAACTTTTTTCCATTGACATGGGTGCCGTGAAATTAGTCACCTCTGTTTTTAGGAGCCCAATGTCAGCTTTGGCGAAGTTTTTCATGGTGGCTACCTTTGCGGGGGGTGTGGGTGAGATGTAGATTTCCATGGTGATTAGTTTGTGGTCTTATCTAACCAAGGAGGAATTGACTATTGGTGTAGAGCAATGGTTGCCCATGTTAGTAATAACCAGGTCAAGGATGTTGCTTCCTCTAGTGGGGGTAAAAATGAGCTGGTCCAGGGCATTGGAATTGATGAATTCCAGGAAGCGTTTGGCCAGTGTATTGGTGCATGAGTAATTTTCCCAGTTGATGGAGGGGTAGTTGAAGTCACCTGGTATGAGAGTATTGGGTTGGACCCTAATAGTTTCCAGGGTGCTTAGGAATGTGGAGTGAGAGTCTTGGGACATGGTTGTGGACCCAAAGCAGACTACAACCTAAATCGCCGTCTTACCCAATGTTAGTTTTACCTGAAGTATCTCAGATGCGTTATGCTGGGCCGCTAGTCTGGAGGTGTGCATATCCTTTATGAATATGGAGACACCACCTCCTTTGGAGCTTTGGTCCATGTTCTGGGGCTGAAAGGTGTGGAATGAGTTATAGCCATAGTTAATTACTAGGCTAACAACCCCAGAGAGCCTTTTTAGGCCAGGCCATTCTTCTCAAAGGTTAGAATAAAATCCAGTGCTTTGTGTCTGTAAGGTAAGCACATTGTCCATTATGCCAACCCTTTAACATTTCACTAATCATTTGTTCTTCATACTGAAGAATTCCATGTAGAATTAATTTAGCTTGTATTAATAGGCATCTCTGAGACCAGTTGATTGCCTGAGGCATAGAGAAAAGGAGATAACATCTTTGTTAGTATTTCATGTAAACATTCTAGATGTATGACACATAGTAGTAAAGTCTCACTGTCTTCATTCATAAAAAAGTTACATTTCATGTTTTCTGCTCTCTGAAAGCAGTTAGTGGCTTTACTTAGTAAAACAGTCTAAGCTGCGGTGGTGCAGCGGTAGCGTTGTCGCCTCACAGCAAGAGGTTTTCCCATTTGATTCTTGGCTGGAGCGCCTTCTGTGTGAAGTCTGCATGTCCTTCCCGCGGTAGAGTGGCGTTCGAAAGACATGCGTGAATGGTCGTGCCCTTGTTGAAGGTTGGGCATCGGGCTGGCACCATAAAAATCAACTGCCAATCATTAGCGGACTGGAGTTCCGCTGTGGTGACCCCTAACCGGGAAAAGCCGAAAGGAAGACAACAACTGTCTGCCAGTGTGTTCCCATTTTAACAGGGCAGACCTAACAAACAACACACCATTTGTTTGGTTCCTGCTTTGTAGTTTTGATTACAGTTTCTGGACTGGGATTGAAGTACTAGCAATCTTGTATAGCTGATAATCAAAACTTTTGCTTTACTTCAATTTCAGATAACATCTGTTGGCTTTACACTTCTTTTTAGAAGTTTGCTATATTTTTGTGCAGTCCTAAACCCTTGTTTTGTCTAATTGTTTATAATTTGTTAACCACTGTAATGTGTAGATCTACAAAGGGACCAATTTCAAATATTGCCCACATGCAGTGTACAGAACAAAGATTTTACAAGTACATTTAGGGGATACAGATGAAGGTTTTCTTGTAATTGTCAATATATTTATAGATCATGGCTAACCACTTCCATGCAAGTACCAGAGAAAACGAACACAATGCATTTTTTCCATTGCAATCATTCTGTTATTCTGGGATGTTAGCGTAGTGAATTTATTGACTGACTGCTTATATAGTAAATACTTGTTTATAGTGATAATCTAGTTTTCTAATGTACTAATGCCATTTATGTATAGTGCATCTAAAAGTAGTGATTTAAGTATTTGCTAGTCTTGCATATTAAAACACATTCATTGGTGCATTTGTTTAGTGTAACTATTTGAATGAGACTTGCACATAAATGTGAAATTCTCAGCATTTTACTTTGCTATTTAACTTGAGTAGCGATTGAAAAGGGTCTCAGGACCAGTTCGGCTACTTGATTTATCAAACATTAAATAAATAAAGACCTCTTAAAACAATAGTTGAATAACATTGACGAACAGTGTAACTAATGTAATATAATTGTGAGGGAAGGTAATTATAGAATATAATAATGTAGCTGGCTTTAATAAGTAGGTATGGATGGGCTGCACTGAGGAAGAAGACCCAAGATATGGAAAGACATTAACGTACAGGACAGTGGACCTTATAGATAACTAACATCACTGAGGTTAGCAGGATAGATACATCCTGCTTCTGTATCAGCAGATTGTGCAGTGGACACCAGCAGGGATGTATCAGCAGCAAAAAATACTGTTATTTGACTGCATGTTATTCACTTCCCTGCTGGGTCTCTGAACTATAAATGTCTTTCTTGTTTAAGACTTGGAAATGCAAGTAATTAAAAGAGACACATGAATAATACTGCACTAAAATGCTAGAGTACAGAATGTCTTGAATGCTGTAGCAGCAAAAAAAATGTCCTTATGTTTACTTGTGGCAGGTATAGTATGCAGAGGTTCCCAGACTCTTCACCTGTTCATTACAAGTTTTCATGGGACCTGTGCCTGAAACATTCAGGCAAATTAATAGAGTGATACAAACATTTCATGAGGAGCAGTTATGCACTGATTTGCTTTTCAAATGTTGGGAGCTTCTGATGTGGAACAGCACTTAGCTCTATGGAGTTTTTTTCTTTCTTGTTGGCAGAGACTTGTGTATTCATTTTGAACATTTATTTGATACAGGGCTACATATTTCAGTATTTCATCGGGGCATTTTAACAGCAGCCCCATTTCCATAGTGTCTGTAAAACCTTCGCTCGGGTTGGTGTGTACAATTTTATGAGCAGCATACATTTTTCTAATATTTTTTTAAGAAGATGGTTAATAAAAATGTTCAAGGAGTTATAAATTCCAACCATTTCCTGTTTCTACCTTAGCTTGTAGCTGTTAGTACTGCGAAACTGCATGCCCCCCCCAAAAAAAAGCATGGCTACTTTTGTTTGCTTGCACACAGGAGCAATGGTGAACTTTCAGCTGACACTAAAATAAAATTGAGCAGTACTGGAATTTTATTTCAAAGAAGATGTACCTGCTAATAAATATGTATTTGTTGTTGACCTGCAAAAACAGGTATGTGGCATATTGTGATTTCTCTATTCAGATTCTGTTTCCTGCCACTCACAAGGCATCCGGATTTTACTTTGAATACAATTTGCATAACGTAAGGTTGCTCATTAATAAGATACTAGCAGTTTTTCTAGAAGTTTAGTGATGACATAAAACAAAGATGTAGAGCATAGTTGACAAATAATTTTCTGATACTATATTAATCGTTTTTAGGGTCATGTGAGAGTGCTAGTCTGTTCCAGCAAACAGTGAGTTAGGCATAGAATCATTCCTGCGTGGGATGCAAGTCCATCGCATGAGGTACGCACACACACACCACCCCACACACAGTTTTGCAGATTGCCAGATCACCTATTGCTATGTTTTTGGGATGCTCATAGGTTCAAATGTGTGTATTAGGCTAATGAAGGACCAGTTAGGACCTTTTTAAGACTAGCCATACATCCCAAATCTCTGTCAGGTTCTGGCACCCTTGGTATGTATAAGCAAGGAGCCTGGGATATGAACTGTTAACAGGCTACTTGTGTTCATTATAGACATAGGTGATAAACCAGGGATGAATTTACTGATCTCCATCCAGTTGTCCAGGTTATACTTGAATTGGGTTAGGTAGGAACTCTCTGCTTCACATGGATGGAGAGCCCGTTCCATAGACGGGGTAGTCTCTGGGATATATACCTGTCTGTCCATCAGGTACTGTTTATATCACAGGCAAAGTTTAAGACTTTAGAATGGATAATGCTGGTGCTGTTTGTTTTGTGGATATGTAACAGGTCCATTAGGTGGGGTCTGATAATTTTTTGTATGCCAGGCATAGATCCCCCCCCCCCAACAGCCTGCAGGAAGCAAAATACAGGGATAGGTCCTTGAGGCGGTCTGCATAGGAATGCTACTTGCACCATGCTCTCTTTATAGGGAGGAACCTCTGTGGATATGTCTTGTTAGGTACATACCAGTGGGAGGAATTGCAGTCAATGATAGATATGATGAATACAGTGGAATAATGACTTCCTCGGGCCTATATGCTATACCTTTGTTTATAAGTTGCACAGCATAGAAAGATTTCCTCACTACTGTAGACATGTGATGGCCAAAGGATGGATTAATGTCTGTGAGTCTCCCAAGACTCTGACTACTGGGTCGACTCTTAGGGGTGTGTTGTCAATATGATCGTTATCATGGGTGGATGACTTCCCAAAGGATACTATTATGCATTTTTTGACATTTAGTTAAGTCCCTGGCTCTGACACAAGTCTGTATCAGCCCTTCCTGGAGTACACTAGTGTTGGTGGGGGATTCTATGACTGCTTTTAATTTGTAAACATCTGAAAATTTGGTGAGCCAGAGATCCTTAACATTGGTCTTGACTTCAGAGAAGTAAATGCCAAAAAGGAGTAGTCCCAGGTGTGATCCCTGAGGGACTCGATTGTGACCGGTCTCTTTGAAGAAGTGGACTCCCTAATTCTAATTTCTGGGTTCTGTGTGTGAGTCGGCCTGCTGTCCAAGTCACATAAGGGTTTATCCCTAACCTCTTGAGTTTGTCAACAATGCCCGAGTGTGATATTGTCAAATGCCTTGGCCAGGTCAAGGTAGGCAGTTTGAATCGTTGAGTAGGCATGATTTGACCTCAAGGAAACCAAATTGAGTTGGGTAACATGTTTCAATGTTTCCTGTGTCATTATTACTGATTATTATCTATGATAATTAAATACATTAAAGGAAAGGGAATCCTTAGCAAAAGCCTTCATAGACTGAAGAGAACTTGAAAACTGCATTGAAAGCTCTGAACCTGAGACCTTGTGAGAGAGCAATAATAGTCATTGTACCACTCTTCTGCCCTGTTATGTACAAAGTCTGCATTGTTCATGTGTCATGAATGTTAGTGTTCGCCTCACGCTAGAAAAACTTGTGGTATGGTATTAAAGCAGTTTAAACGTGTTCTTATAACTGGCAAGCAGTCTTTTTCCTGTGTGATTAGATCATTTATTTCTGATTCAAAACGAGTACTTAATGTAGGCAGACTGACTATCATAAGCATGGAAGCACCACATTTTAACTGTGAAAGAAGCTGCTATTTGTTTACCAAGCTAGGGCACTCAGTACAGTCAAGAAAGAAATATAAAACCAAGTATGTAAACAAAGATCCGTAATATAATATATGTCTAGTGGAAAAAAAAAAGATGAGTTGTTAGCAAGTAAACATTAGATGCTAAAGTGAGCTTGTGCTCTGCTGAAAAGATAAATACATACTAAGTAAAAATTGTCATATTCTTAGGTACATGTGTTTCTCACTACAAAATGATACCTACATTTCAGCTCCGCCCATACATACACACACAGATATATGTCTGTGTATGCGTATATATATATATATATATATATATATATATATATATATATAAATATAATGTAGCATATTTTTATGTATGTACTGTAGATTGTAGGTTTTATATTTTTAAATGTGTGTGCGTGCACACACACACACACACACACACACACACACACACACACACACACACACACACATATTTAAAAAATATATGGTTTACTATTGAAGTTCCAGAAACATGCATCTGGAGCATGTCTCCACTGAAAATGAGCTCAGCCACAGTCAGACTTTTCCAGTAAACAAATGTTAAATAAATAAAAATAAATAAATAACACATTTGAAAATGACAATAACGTGATGATGAGATGTTTGAAAGCTAGGTATGTTGAGGACCACATAAACAGATGGACCCCCCCCTTGGAACCCATGTTAGCACTTGTTCCTGTGTCTATGCAGGTCAGGAGATTTGATATTTGACATGCTTTACATTCCCAGCTTTCGAACGCTTCACAGTTGTATTTGCATTGTCAAACATGTCATGTTTAAAAATTTCAGTAGTAACCTTGTAATTGTGTGTGTATATTATATGTTTGATATTTTTTACTTATATGTTTGTTATGTACACACATACACACACACTTTGATTGATTTATTGCCGTTCTGTTGAACGTTTACATATGTTGTGTTTAGTTTAGCCTAATGTACTGCTCTGGTACACCCCTGACATGAGTTAATGGTCTGTGGCTATGTTCTTTATGTATGTTTCCAGCTGTCCAACACATTTTTCAGTTGTACAAGGTTATTCAAGATTGTACTGTGTAAAAGTCATGCAGCACTTAAACAACCATCCAGTGAGATTTGCAGAGGGTGTTAAGAATTTCTGGACTGGGGTGACATGACCTTTTAGAAATCTAGTGTTTGATTACAAATAAGGCTTGTGTCCCACCTACTCTGCCCATTTTCGTGCCTATAGTGCTTGTGCTTCTGAGCACACTTATTCAGCAACTTGTTATTCTGCTCACTTTTACAAAATGATTTATGCCTGTCCAATGATGTCATGAATTCTGTCACTGTTTTAAAACTGCATAATCTTCAAAAAGGCTTTAGTTTTATCCCCTCAAGCTGTCCACCTTATGTCTTCTATTTTGAGTCCTTTAAAAAGATGGTAACAAACTGAATTCTGGGGATCTCCTTTAGCTACTCGGTTGCATTATACCCTTTCCATCTTCTGTCTTCTTTAGATTACCTTGGTAGTGAGACAAAATGATACTTGGTGATATGGCAATTCAAGGGAAGGAGACATGACATTTAATTGCCTGGGGTGACAGAGGGACTCCTCTATTATTTAGTATTATAAAGCATTTTGTATATGTAAAAGATACTTATTAAAGTAATTCATGAATGTAAATAATAAAGAGATTAAGAATAAAACACATTTACTCATAGGAGTTAGTTTTAATGTCTAGTTTAACAATGTACTTTAAAGGCCTCATTTTTTTTACATTTTTAACATTGGTAAGTCAATGCTACATGTTGTACATTATAGCAGAAGTCTAAACTTCATTCTGCTAGTTTTCCATCATGTCCCTATTTGACATCTCTCTGAAATAAAAAAAAAAAATTGAGACTATGGATATATTTTTTTGACAGATGATACCTTAATGACCCATCTTGCTGTCCAGATGTTCTACGCCTTAAATGTTTTTGTAGTCCTAAGTGATTATATGGCCCCACTAGCATCTTTTCTCTAGTGCATTACATAAAATGTTCATTTTCATAAATCCCACCGATGTTCAAGTCTCCTCGCTTGCTGCCTGGTGTATTGACACCATTCTTTCTTCCCTGGGGATGAGAACTGTATGGCCTATTTGTTGTGGGCAGGAGAGTGTGCACTTGAGCACTGGTATTCTTTGTGATTTTTTTTTTTTTAAGTAGCCCTACCTTTCTTCGCCAGGCATACCCAGTGATGTATTCGGGGTTGGTGGTGTGCAGGACTTGTTACTTGGTTCTGTGAGTGATACAATCCCATGGATACTGTGCCCCCCAAGCAAATGTTTTCCTAGGTTATTCAGCTTCTGCCAGGTAGTTCAAATGAACTATGCAATCCTAAACACTCAACCCCCCTTGACTCCCACCCTGTGTGAAGTGAATGGTCTCAGTTCTGTCATTCTTGTCCCAACCCCAGTCGGCTCTTCCACTGCCAGGAATGCTAGTCATTTCCAGTTTGTCAGAACTCTAGTGCTGTGCACCATGGAGGGGATGCATAACTGTACCTTTCTGATTTCATGTATGCTTGACCTTTTACACGCTATGACCTTTTACACAATATCATTGCTACAGCTACTTCTCTCAGCATGCTCTTCAGATATCCAATATCTTTTGATTACTTCATTAGCTACTAATAAAAGGTTCATTTAGCATTTATGTCTCTTACATCCGTATTAGGCCAGTAAAAACCAACTCTATCTAATCCCCTTCACTGAAAAAAAAAAAAGTTCCATATTAAGCTGTTGCATTAAAGAGGAACCAAGAATAGATAAGGTGAATCGGAATAAATATATATTTTGATCTTATGTCACGTAAAGAAAATATTTAATCATACTCTCTGAAGTTATTTAGCCTTTAGGCAGCATACGTACCATCAGACTCCCTAAAGTAAGAGCGGATCATCCATCAGTCATTATAACTGTCATCGTTTAGACAACGTCAAGCCTCCCAGATGGGCACTAAAGCTAACATTGCATTAAATCTCATCTGCCTCATTATCACGCTGTCCCTGTACATGTAATAAAGAGACCAGTACTAGAGTCATATTTTTATTACAGCAGAGTTTTCACTAAACCCTTTCCCTTATATTGTCCTTTTTATCATTTAAAGCAGCCCACACTTCACTGACTGTTAATTGACACTCAGGACGCAGAAAACTGTAGCTAGCTGTAGTTTATGAATAAAAGGAAAAAAAGAGTAGAGATCATAGCATACAGGATGAAAAGTGGACAGATAAAATACACTGTGAATATTAAGGGTATGCATATTTCAATTGTGTGAGTATTTTATGTGAAATGCAACCCTCTTCACTGCATATACACACAACTTTTACTTTATCAGTCTCTCAAGCTGTTTGCAGTGTCAGCTGAAGTTACTATTCATTGACATTTCGTTGCAGATGTGCAATGGTAGTTGCATCCCTGGCTCTGCATTGGCTACGAAATAGTTCAAGTATTGCTGGGGGAAGCAAAGAAAAATATTATGTGGCAGTAAAATGACAAAAGTATCAACGGTGAGATTTCTACACACTTGCTACAGAATAAAGTTGTGATGTTCATTATATTGATCACTGCTGCAGTAGTCTTAGCTGTATGGGTTATATCCTGCCAAGACTATAAGAGGCAGGATATAACTAACAGTTTCCAAAGCTTCAGGGAACCTCTCATGCACCAAAGTTACTAGTTAGCGCTAGCTGAGCTGACTAAAAAGACAGATTTGGGCACCAGTGCCTTCAGAGTTTTCCTGCTGTCGAAGAATATGTTCTTCTGAGTCTTTCAAGGGTCGACAGTTGGCTTGCACTGTTCCTTTGCTGGGCAGATAGGCTCCCTTTGGAGAAACCACGTCTCCCCGCACACTTGATTGATTTATGGATGTGATTGGTTGTGCTGCATTATTTAAATGTACTGGATGGGGATGCTTCTTTGTTCTGAAGAAGCCTAGTATTTTACTGGGTGAAAGCACGCTAAACTGATTTTTTTTTTGTGAATTTCTGCTATTACTGTGTTTGTGAACATTAAAGGCTAATTTTTCCTTGGATCTGCTGTCCTAATTGTCTTGGGGAGACCTGGTTACTGGTTGAATGATTGTTCGTTTTTTTACTCCCTTTGGAGAAAAAAAAACTTCCATAGAGAAATAAAATGTTTGTTTAATAACACTTTCCTGTTTAGGAAAGTTATTTTAAAGCTAGGAGTTTGAGTTTAATGGACTGTCGTGAGACTGTTTTGCACTTTTAAATGAAATTGCTCTTTTTCCTGTCAGTTTAAAAGTTGTTTAAAGTATTTGAAAACAATTTTTTCTTTGAAATTGTGTTTATTTTACATTTTGGCAACGGTGAAGTGTTTTAAAGTGTGTTTTACTATGTTTTTATGTGAAAAAAGTGACTTTTAAAGATTTTAAATAAGTGGCACTTTTTCATCTTGACCATGAAACAAATTGTCACTCCCACTGTCTGTCCTTCTAGTCGCAAAAAGTAAAAGTTAAGCAAACAGCCATTGCCACTACAGCAGGATAGCAATTTACCTGAGCTGCAGGTGGATTGTGAAAAGATCACCTTAAGATGCTCTGACATCATGTGTGGAAAGACATCAATTTACATTCAGTTGCACATGATTTTGTTTTGGATATGGTAGTAGAAACATAATTCCTGTGCAGCACACAGCACATGTACAGATAGTACCAGTAGTTTCAATGCATGCCTGGAAAAGATGCTTGGTTCCCATACCAAGTCACATTCTCCTTCCACGTCATAGTGGGCATATGCACTGGTATAAACTTGCAAAGAAACCCTCTGGAGGTTAAAATAACTACAGCAAAATCTATGTTATTGTTATGTAACATAAAATGTAAACCACAGGCACAGATGTTTGGATAAATTAAAAGCTTCACTTAATGGATGTGCCAAATAACTAAACTCATAATTAATGGGAGGGACCTATTCATCCCTATTCCTATATATTGCACTCTGAAGATCTAGAAGACCTGTGTGGGAGGTACACACCTGGAGAATCACAGTAATACAAATGGGCCCTTTCAGGATCTAAAGTAATCGTTTTCATTGTAGGTCTCTGCAGGGTCAATGTAATGTGTTAACAGTGTTCTGAGTTCCCTAGAAGTTTTAACATTCATTTCAGTGGAACACTTCCCACAGTCATGTAGCAGTATTTAACTACTACTGTGCACTTTATTACCCGATAAAATATAATCTGACTTTCATTGGCTGTAGTATGATATGTTATGACATTAAAGACATTGTCCTGAACAAGGACGGAAGTGCATCTGAAAAAAGACATTAGGCAAATGTCAATATTTAAATGAAATATTTAAATGAAAACTCACACAATCCAGCAGGAGTTTGCAGTGCTGAGTAAATTATGACATACACTGTAGCAGAGGTGTCACTAACACTAATATTGACTCAAAAGACTGTGCAGTTCCACTAATATCCCTATTACTGTTTGTTTTTTCTGACAACTTTCAACACTACATTTCTATCTTTGTAGGTCTCTATCCCAGAGCTGAATAAATGAAATATAACAAACAGTGTTAAACTTACAGAAGTTCTCTCTTGGATAAAAAGAAATACATTAAAATATGCACAAAGCAATGAGGCAGTGACCACTGCATTTGAGGTATGCAATGCTCAATAATCCTGCTGGTAAAATCTGAAATAAGACAAACTGCAACATGGTTTGAATCATGGCTTTTTTCTGCAATCAGTGTTTTAGTAGTCTATTTTCTTTTCTTTTTTTCTCCAATCAGAAAGTATGTCCTTCTCATAGTCCCTCCAAATAGTAAAAGCTTACAGTGACATATGAAAAATGTAAAGTCTGAACATAAATATTAAAATAAATTGCTACAACTCTCCCTTTCACAGACAAACAGTTTCATGTACTACTTGACTTGGTATGGTTTCAGAGATGGTGCTTTTCACATAATATAAAAATGAACACTGGACTTCTCATAACAGCAGATCCAAAACAGTTGTGCTTAGGTAACCAGGAATTTGTCTGTTGCACTGTAACCACCTGCTGCAGTGGTGCACCAAACTGGAGTAAGGGCAGGGCTATAACAAAATTATTAAATTTGCAACAAACCAGCCCAACAAAACTCATCACTACAAACGCTGCATCAACTTGGCTTGCTTGAACATCCTAATAAGTGTCCTACTCCCAGATAAAAGAGCATATAACACCCTAACATAGTGGAAAAATGTCCATTACAGTGTGCAGTGGTGTACACCAAGAGACATTTGGTTAAACAAAAAATCTGGTCCTGACACACACTGTACAACTCTTATAGAGATTTCTTATATTTCACATACATAGCTAAACTCTGGAACTGCAACCCAGTCTCATATCAACAATCCCAGAGTACTTAAATAGTTACAAAAATACTTAAGCATTTGTTTTTAGCATCAGGAATTTAGGTTGGGCATCTACTACACTTTTCTACTTCCTTAGGCCGAGATGTGTTCACCATAAATAGAAAAAAATAGATTCTAGCACTTAAACTTAAAACTTTTACCCTAGACCAGTTGTCCTGATAGCATAGTAATGCTTATATATCCTTCTGTTTGGCGTCCTAGTAGCTTTACTGATCTAAAATGCTGAGCATTTTTCCCAGAAAGCCACACCGATCACATTATTTGGATGCCAAACAGAAGGATATAGAAGCATTACTATGCTATCAGGACAACTGGTCTAGGGTAAAAGTTTAAAGTTTAAGTGATAGAATCTTAAAGACCCACCTTAGGCATGTTGGAATATATAATTATTGTAATTGCAGTCTCCATATATTCTCATCTCTCTTAGTTACCATTCTTGGTTTTTATAAGTCCCATTTACATAATCTTTTAATGATCTCCTTCTGTATATATGAATTCTGGCCAATTTCTTAATGTTTCTGATGGATTTGAGAAGGCCTTAAGCATTTTCAAATGATTAGAAATAATATTTTAATGCCATCACTATCCAAAGAATTCTACAATTTCAAGGATCTTCTACTATTTTTCTTAATGGTAATCTCTTTGTTCATGACACCCTAATTCTATAAGTAACTCTTATATTTACTCTTTCTGTTTTGAAACACTCCCTTAATCATTAAGGTTACTAAGAACTTCAGCTAGGAAGCTCACACAATGGTTGCATGTGTTACTTTATACTTAAAAGATGTTCTTATGATGAATTAATTTGATTCAGTATTATTTACAATGGATATAAGTTAGAAAAATTCTTAAGACTAAATGCATGACAGACTCTCTCAGTGTGGAATGTGGGCATTTTTCAGACAAGAAATGAGGAATGTTCCTCGTAATAAGGTACACTTGAGAGGTATGAAAGACTAGAATAAAGCAAGGTGCTGTACAATACTCTTGCTGTGATGTGCATTTCAATAATGAAACATCCATGGCCATTGTGATGTACTGCAATAGCAAGAAACCTCTCACAAAGTGTTTTCTTGAAATAGCAGAAACACCTAAGGTTAGTACAGTAAACTCTCGGTTAATCGGCACCCATGGGGGTTGGTAGATGCCGGATAACTGCAGTTTCTGGTTGCTTGAGACTTGCTATTAAAAATAGGCATAATATTGTACCCTGTACTATACCATACCTACCATAAACACTGTATTGATTTGATTTTAATATTGAAATACAGTAATTAAAAGCCTGGCTGGAATAATAATATTTTAAATGTATATTTCTGCTAGAAAGCATGGCGCGTGGAACAGTTTTCCATGGCACGCTGAATGGATTGGAATTGAATTAAAGGAACAGAGAGAGAAAGAGTGTGAGTGAGTGAATGCATATATGAAAGCAGAAGCGACTATGTGTGAGACATCTGAGAGATGTATGAAAGCTGAACAGAGTGTGTGTGAGAGATCAGAGAGGGAATGTACAATCTGATGCAAACTGAGTGAGTGTGGAACAAGTGTTGCTATTTTAGCGATTTGACTTGTTTGGTTTGACTTGCTCTTAGGTTGGGGAGAGAGGGAATTTATTCCTGTCTTCCTTTCTTCCTTTTTAAAACTCAAATTTTAAAAACATAAGGTATGTTTCTGCAAGGGGGGGGCAGAAAGTGCAATACATGAACATTGAATTGTTCATACTGTACTGTATTTCTTCAATTTTTTTTGCCGGTTGCTTGAGTTCTGGTTAACTGAGAATTTACTGTAATCAGTCTTGCTAATGAGAATGATGGACAGCGTCCTACATACTTTTATTTCCAGGCACAAGTTGCATGCCTGTCTTTCCACACCTACAGACAAACATGCACTATATTGTGTAATTGACTACCACTCCCACCCACCAGGTTAGCGCAGTCTTGGGCACTGTGATTGACAGGCATTCCTTCAGGGGGGGCTTGTGCTATAGGACTGCAGCCCCCCCACCTGTAGAATAAAGAAATTCAACAATAAAACTGAAAAATAAAATAAAAAAAAAATAAAAAATTCATGGACTCTACGCATGTGTGCATGGTTCCTGACTGCTGTGTTATGCAGACCAGAACTCCATGCATGCATGCGTGCTCATTCCAGAGCTCCAGACTGCTCTGTTAGGCAGTCCGGATAGGGAAGGTAGGAAACTCTGCCCTTCCAGCTCAGAGGTCTGTGCAGTGACAACCGCACAGACAAAGGTCACTGGACTGCATTGCCCACAGAATGGAGGCTCCAGCCATCTCTCACAGGAGACACATGCACAGGCCAGGATGCCAGAGAACTTAGCTGCTTCACAGTAGAGAATTCATGGATCAGCGGCTGTTTTGTGGAGAACTTAGCTGCAAACAGGAGGATTGGCCAGGGCTGTTTTATGGAGAGCAGGTAGGGTGTGTGTGAAATCTCCCAGTTGCTACATGGTGGTAGGTAGAGAATAAGGCTTGAACCCTGTACCTTGAGCCCAGGTGGCAGGAGCCTGAATTCCCTACCCACCACCATTTGTAAAAACATTGCAGATTATTCCCTCATACTTGTTCTATTCCTCATAAAATCTGTGGTTTCTGTATTTTTGTGTCCTTGCAAAACCAGTAGTGCATTGGTAGCATTGTTGCCTAACAGCTACAGGTTCTCTGGTTTGATTCTTGCCTAGGGTGCCTTACCTTCTCTGTGAAGTTTGTGTGCCCTCCCTGTGTTTGTTTCCTCTAGTGTCCTCCCATCTTACAAAGACATGTGTCTGTCTGGAGTGTTTTTCCCTGGGCCTCTGCTAAAAGTTAGATTTTGTTCCAAGTCAGATTTTCCTGGTTAACAAATGTTAAAAAATGACATGCATTGGAATATCAGACTTCATATTTTTCAGAAAGTGCATGGTAACACAAAAGCTTTTATTCTAGCAATTTTCTAAGTGTATAAGCTGGATATTTGAAATTTGTCCCTATTTTTGGGATTGTATTCCTCTATTATTGGCTTCATCCAGGATTTTTGTGCTAAGGTTGAGAGCTATGGTAAGAACTGAATTCACTGAATATGTTTGAGGGCTATATTCCCCCATTACTGGCTTTGTCCGGATGTTTTTTTGCTAAGAGATTGAGAGCTATGGTGAGAACTGAATTCACTGAATGTTTGGGGACTGTATTCACCCATTATTGGCTTTGTTCAGGTATTTCATGCTAAGAGGTTGACAGCTGTGCTATGGTGAGAACTGAATTCACTAAATGGTAGCCATTTAAGTTTCCGTCTTCCTCTTTCACAAAACAGCTGATTTGGCATAGTGGTATGTTGCTCTGACTGTTTTGCACAGGGTCCTGGGTTTAAGGCTTGGTAGTGAAATGTATGGTGGTAACACAGCATTTAATTCTAGCAACTTTCCAACATTATACAAGCAATGTTTAAAATGTGTTCCTGATTTTTGGGCTTTTGTCTCCCGCACAATAAACTTTGGCTTTTTCCAGATTTCTTGTGCTACAAAGTTCAGAGGTACAGATGAGTGAGTAGATTTTACAAGGAGCTGAGAGCTGCAGGGGAGCAAAAGTTTAGTGCTGCTTATGCTGAGTCTGCTTGCCTTGTTAATAGCACAACAGGTAGTATACTTGTGTTTGATGCAGAAGGCTGTGGGTTCTACTCCCACAGTAGATAGATGCATTGCTGATACTGTGTTGCAAAGGGGGTGGATGCTGCCCTCCTTTTTGGTGAAGATACCTAGTAACTATGAACCTGTTATCAGTTTGCCATCCATTCCCTATTGCAATATTGCTAGCTTATCAATTTTTTAGTGTAAGATAGGCAATGTATTCCTTAAGGGTAACAGGCACTTTATTTGTAGATGAAACAACGAAATACAAAGTTGTTTGCTAGCAGCAGCCTCTTCATTAGTTACAGATCTCTTTAATGTGGAATTATTTAGATGACTTTTACTTCTTCAGAGATTGTGCATATGTACTGATACTGGTGGACTGTAGAAGTTTGAATAGACTTTTATTATGGAAATGTTCTGAATTGGGCAGTTTTGTCATTACTGGTGCATGCATTTTCTTTCATTGTTTACTGGAAAAATTTCAAAACAATAAATTTAAAACACCCTCTAAAACTGTACTGTATTGTACAAGGAATATAATTTAATACAATCAGGAAGGTGTATGAAAGAGCCTGCGTATGTTTCATGTGCAAGGGGCCTGTGATTTTAAAACAGCCCAAACCCAAAGTTAATCTGCCACTGGCAAAATGTATTTTCTTTGAATGTGGGTTTCAATGCTGTTTTAGTGAATGTGAGTTTTCAAGGGCAGAGAAGTTTTAATGCTAAATTTGTTTTCATTGTGAGACTGCATTGCTTTGTTTAGCAGATATGATATCTATTAGTGTTTGCACTGTAAAATGCAAAATAAAATGTTCAAATGAAGTCCAAATCATTGCAGAAGTAAAGCAGTATGCACATTAGTGTTTTATGTTTTTTTTTTTTTTTTTTTGCCTTTTCCCGGTTAGTGTTTATGGTAAATGGGGTGAAATAGCCAAGTGATGGTTCATTGGAATGGCTGAAGGGGGGGGGGGCTCCATTCGACCATGTTTTTGTGAGGGGGGGAAGGGCAGCAAACTCAGACAGCCCCGGCTGAACTATACCTCTCAATTGTCCAATTTTTTTGCAGAATGAAGAGATTTTTGCTAATTATTTTTGGTTTGTTCCTCATAAAATTTGTGGTTTTCTGTCAAATCATTTAGAAATGAAGTCTCTAAATAATGACAGGCACTGAGTTTCAGACTTCATAACCTTCAGAAAAATGCATGCTAAAGCAAGACCTGTTATTCTATCAACTGTCTCAGTTTATACAAGAGCAATTTTTAGTACTGGTTATATGTTCCCCCCTATATATTTGGCCTTGTCCAGATTTCCTGCATTAACAGGTTGAAAGGTACATGCAAATAAATTGCTTTATAGAATTAGGCGTATCCAAACCTCTCAACTGTCCATGATTTTGGCTCAAAATGTTGCTCTTCCCCTAATAATCCTTCCGCAAAATGGCAATTTTGGAAGAAGACATGAAGGGTTTACAATTAATAAATAACTGTAATAATCAGTTATAGATTGCTTTTATTTCAGAAATGCATGTCGATTCTTTTATTTTGTCAGCTGCTCATGTTAGCAGTACTAATATTAAAAAGGGTCCCTTCTTTGACAGGTTCCCAGTTGTATTGTGTGGCTATTTTATATTTTTGAATCACATTTTTGGTCCATTTTTCATAAAATTGTGTTTTTTTGGCAAATTAGTGGCAAATCATTAAAGACTGAAGTTAGAAAATAATGACCGACATTTCAGTTTCAGATTTCATACCCTTCAGAAAATTCATACTAATGCAAGACCTACTATTCTATTATCTTTCTAAGTTTATAAGAGCAATATTTAAAAATTGTCCTTATTTTTGGGCCTTTGTCCCACTTCTATGTATGGCTTTGTCCATATTTCTTGCTCTGAGGTTGAGAGGTATGACAAATGTGTCAGGGCCATCGCAGTCAGCCAGACACATTTCAAATTGTGACATACTTGTACCCCACTCCCCCATGTAGTGACTCTGGATGTGTCCAAGCAAGGCAAGGAGCAGTTATGCAGTGTAAATGTGCAGCGTATCCCCCCATCCAAGGTAGACAGAAGTACGACAATTGCTTTTCAACTGTCCTTGATTTTGCAGAATGTTCTGGCTTCTGTCATATTTTTATACTGCTGATTTATGCTTATTATTATTCAGAAAGTGTCTGTTGCTCTGTGTTTAAGTAACAATGCTTTAACGACCATCTGGCAAGCTTGGCTGAGATTGTTAAGATGCAAGTAAGTTTTAATAAGCATACTGTTAACGAATTGCCAACATTGAAAGCCTTTCTGTTGTTGCCATGCAGAAAATACTTGCATAACTAGATAACATATAAGCTTTGGATATTGAAATGCTTATGACAGTATTTGTAATAAAGGACAGGATTACATTATTTTAAAAGCTCATTACAGGCTTTACCTTCAAACTAAACAGAATGCCAATCTATCGTGTGGTCCATATCCTGTGCAGTGATCCTTTAAGCAATGTATGTTGAGCTTGTTTCCTGTTTGCTTTTCATTTTTTACTTTGATCATGTTTTCCCCATGAAACAAGTAGATAGATAGTTGTTGTCAGGCAGCAGGTCTTTTTTGGATAAGAAACATTTTTACAAGTGGGGGTATCACAGAGATTGCTACTTTCAGCATGTTACTTGGTACTTTAATAAAGCTGAATATAAATTATAATTAGAACTGGAGTGCAAGGAGAAGTGGTTTGAGTTGAGTGCTGCTTGTATTTCGTATACTTGATTTTGATTAGCATTCCAGTAATGTATTTAAAAAGTAATTTATTTTTTTCATGCCTCACAACCTTTTTGTTTCTATCTAGATATTAAGTAAGCTGCCATGAAGCCAATGGATTGAAATATTTTTTTCTTCTGTACTTTCCTTTTTTCTTGATTGGACTCTCATAATGATGGTTTGGCACCCACGGCAGTGTATTTAATTAAAGTTACAGTTTTTGTGGTTTTGAGCAAAGCTCCTCCCCTTTCAGTTGGCCACACCCATTCCCATTGACCCCACCCATTCAGCTGTCTCCTGCAGCTCCCCTTTGATTTGAAGTCACCAGCCACCACTGCATTCCTTCCATGATTGACAGCAGGTACAGGTGAGGCAAGGTGGCTAGTTATTAACAGTACTTATACCCTAAAACATACCTCTCAACTGTCCCTGATTTTGACACAAATTTTAGCTCAGTCCCTCTTAATCCCTCCTAAAACTGGTCACTTTTGGAGATGTGGTTGTGGGTTACACTTAATAAATAATAACAATATAATTAGAGTTATGGACTTCTTTTACTTCAGAAACTGTATATTAATTTACATTAACTTATTCTGTTAACATCTCAAGGTAAGAGTACTTGTTTGTTTGTGCCTTTCGGCTTTTCCCGATTAGGGGTCGCCACAGCGGAACTCCAGTCTGCTAATGATTTGCAGTTGATTTTTATGTACCGCTTGCCAGGCCTGACGCACAACCTTCAACGAAGGTACACCCATTCACGCATGTCTCCACGCAGAAGACGCTCTAGCTGAGAATCGAACCGGAGAGCGTCTTACTGTGAGGTGACAATGTTACTGCAGCACCACAATGTTTTAAAAAGTGTCCCTGATTATCCATGATTATTTTTGGATTTGTCCCCATTTGTCTTGAGATTTGTTCCAATTTAGTTGAGAGCTATGGCCTAGGAACTACAGAAAATGAACATGAAAACAATAAACAAATAGTATATCTATTACTTATGAAGCCATTTCTTATTAAAACCTACGGAACTACAGAAAATAAGTAAAATGAACACTCCTGTCATTAAAAGCAAAGCAAACTGATGTAGTACACAGACGTGACCACATGCAGAGGTTGAAGGTCAGCCAAAAGTAGGTGACAGCTTGTAATTTATTTATTCTATTCATTTAACATTTGGTAACCAGGAAATTCCAACTAGGTCAGAAACTCATTTCAGTGGAGGCCCAGGGGGAAAAGCATGATTACTGCAAAAATTCTCCATTAAAAAGCTTGCCTCTCAACTGTCCCTGAGTTTGACTGAGATCTTAGCTCTGTCCCTCTTCATCCCTCCTAAAATGGATGGCTTTTGCAGGAAAGGTGGTGAATTGCACTTAAATAGTGACAATAAGTAAGGGTGTACACGCCTTTAATGTCAAACGATATACATTAATTCACCTTCCCTTATTCTGTCATTGTCTCACATAAGTAGTACTAACAGTTTAAAAGTGTCTTTGATTGTCCCTGATGTACTCTGGCTATGTCCCTGATTCTGTTGACATTTGTCTCTGTTTGGCTGAGAGCTATGTTAAAAAGTACAAAATGAACAATCCCATTCATCACTGCAGATTGACTGTAACACTCTAATGTTGGTACAGGTGAATCACACATATATAACTTTTCCTGTACAAAACGAGGAACAACAGAACAAATTCTGCTGCACAGAAACTTTAACACTTTAAGTATTAAAATTAGCACTGGCAATTTTATAAAAGCAAATGTCTTTGTTATGGTTTAGCTTATTTACCCAGTCTTTGTTTCAGAATAATCTTTTACTGACTGTGTTGTATTAGTCTACATAACAGCTTGCACGACTCTGGGCTTGTCCCCAGTATAGCATCTACCCATTTCCACTTCTATTGTTGGCTGGAGACAAATTGGCCTCCACTAAAAAAGGACATGTGTCCAGTCCGACCATCCCGGTAAACAAATGTAAAATAAAGTAAAGTAAATATTGTAGTCCACTGACGACAAACTCATAAACTTAAAATCCCATATTCAGATTTCTAAAGTTTTTTTTAACAGCTGAATGCTTAAGGATATAGATATAACAGAAGTATTTTAATCTAACTTTTAAAATTCTGTCTGTGAACTTCTCCCAAACTTAAAGAAAGATTTTCCTTTCTGAGAAAATGTCGAACTTAAATAGATGGGGACAGGCTAGTACTTTCTGATCAACTTCATTTAGAAACAGCAGAGTTCGCACTGATTATATACAGGAACTAATTCCCCTCAGCAGCAGTTTATTTGTATAACATGGTTTACAATCAGTAGACTTTCAAGCTGGCTTATGGTAAAGAGATATTTTACAAGGTTTGTACATTCACTTAAAACCGCAGCTCTCACCAATCGGGGACAAATCCAGAAATACTCAGGGACACTTTACAGTGACAGAGTAGTAGGAGAATGGGAAATAATATACATTTTTTTTTCTCAAGTGAAAGTCTAATTCACCACCATTTCTGCAAAAGTTACCAGTTGGGAGAGACAAAGTTAAATCTGAATCAAACTTAGGGACAGCTGAGTGATGATGTAACCCCTGGATAAACATACACTAACAGCTATTTAGCAACTGACTACACAATTAAAACTGAGCGAAAATGCATATAAAATGAAGTAATGGGAGAACTAAAAACCAAGTACATTTGACTTTAATTCTGTGCTTTCCGCTTAGCATATTAATTACAGTGGCCACTGAGCTCTTAAAAGTCCCTTTTACACTGTGACACACTCGTCTCCAAAAATAAGCGAGTAGGCACTGGCAAATTAAATCCACATATGTACATACATGTACGCTTTTTATAGAGAAAGAGTAGAAACAAAAACATGAGGAAGGAAAAATGAAGACAATTACAATAATTCTCTCCTCCATGTTTCATTATTTAATGCACTCCAGTTAGGAAAATGCACAAAACACTGTGCAGCATTATTGACTATATCAAAAAAAAAATTATAGCAGCATTCATAGTTCTATGGGTTTCTCACGCAGCCTAAAAAAACACACTGGGTGGGGAAATAGCAAGTCTCTAAATCGGTACACAACTTGAACATTTGCAACTTTTCTAACAGAAGCAGAAAGACCCAATTTGAAAGTCCATACCAGTAGAAATAATAACTGTTCAAAGACTAAGCTTTTTTTCTAAAGCTAAATGCTATTTTAGTACACCAGTGGGGAAAAAAAGAAGCTATAATAATTCCACTTAAAACATGTGCCTTCTATAGAATAAAGTGTAATGCCTGCCGTCAACCACAGAACAAAACACCTTTTTGCAAATTTGTTTTACATATAAAACTATATTACTGCATTTTAAACCACTACTGGAGGACTCTGCATAATTTATGCTGTAAGCGCACCAAATGCAGCAGTCTCTCAACTTTACCGCTTCTTTGGCTCCTTGAAAATGGGTTCAGTAAAATCAAAGAATTAGCAAATAATTACCTCAGTGTATATCACTCCTTCCCACTGGACAAGCAGTTTAAAATTAAACTGTTTTCTGTCTTATCAGAAGGTTAAGTAAGCTTTTACTCGCAAGTTCGATATCACAGCTGTCACCAGTGTGCCTAAATAACAATGAAGATGTAATTGGAGGATCGTTTAAAAAAAAAAAATCATCTGACTGCAACCTGTAATTGCATCTCCGATGTATTAATTAGGTGCGTTGGTGACAGGATTCTTTGGGAAGAAAAGATGCACGTCCTGATTAAAAAAAAAAAAAAAAAGTTTAAAAAGGGGCCGGCACGCGCCCTTGCCTAAATCCATCACTGAAATGTAAAGGATATGAAATGGGATGAAGTAACAGCCAGAGAAATTGAAAAAAATAAGAAAAGCTGTTAAATGGAAACCCCCAGGCCCAGATGCAGTACCTAACTTCTGGCTAAAAGTATTTGCATCATTACACGAAGATTTAGCTCCTGAGTTAGAACGACTTATATGCGCACCCCAAACAAACACCAACCTGGTTAACAATAGGAAAAAACAATACTTCTTAAAAGTGAACCTGCAAACTCTCCTAAAAACTATAGACCAATAACTTGCCTTCCAACAATGTATAAACTATATACTGGAATTGATGCTTACAGAGTTTGTAGTCATTTAGACGAAATCACAATCATGACAATAGAACAAATGGTCATATGGAACAAAGGATCATTTATTTTTAAATAAAGTCAAAATTGAGTTGTAAAAAGGGGAAGAATCTAAGAATGAATCGATAGATTACAAAAAAGGATTTGATAGCATCCCACATTCATGGATAAAGGAGTACTTAGAGATGTAGAAGATGTATCGTACATTGATCAATTACATTACAGCGGCCATGAAACCATGTCAAACCACTTTGCAGCTAAGCCATGATAAAGGACAAATTATTATCCCAGGGTAAACATTCAAAAGAGGATATTCCAGGGCCACTCTTTGTCACTGCTGCTCTTTTATCTTGCCCTTAACCCGTTAATTTGTCTGATTAGCAGATTAGGTCATGGTTGCACTTTGGCTGCCAGACAACAGCAAAATCTGAGGTCTTTTCATCTTCTTTTGTGGATGGTTTAAAACTGTATAATTTATCAGACAAGGAGCTGAAAACACAACTGGATGTGGTCAAAACTTTCTCAGATTATATAAGAATGTAATCTGATCTTTTTTTTTTTTTTTCAATAATCATTTTTTATTATTTTTCACAACCATATTACAAATTCACACATTATATACAATATATACAAAATGCTTCCATTGGTTAATTTCACATATATATCAACCTCATGTATTGATCAAAGGTACAGCACTAACAATCAAAAGGAAAATAATAAAAAAAAAAAAAAAAAAAATTCAACATTAACAAATCCAAGCCAACAATCTGTCTTTTCTGTACATTTTCTATCTAATCTAAGGTTGATTTAGACTATATTCTGGTTCCCGAGAAAAAGTGGATAGTGACCTCTTAAGTCAAAATAATATTAAAAATTTGCTCCCAGATTTTTATGTTGTTGATATTTTTCTTGTGATCACTAATTAACAGTTTATGCGCTAAGATGTGTTTTATTGCCAACAATCTGAAATTTTCCCACGATGTCTGGGCTGGGTTCAACCAATTTGTGGCTATATATAATTTCATTAATAGGCAAATATTCATAATTACAATCGTTTTTGATTTATTTAGATTCTCCGGGGGAATATGAAGAATCATAAACTCCCAAGAGAGTGTTGAATTTTGGTAACCCATTTTTTGTAACTGCAATTTTAATGAATTCCACAATTTATAAATGCACTTACAACTCCAGAACATGTGAAGCAAATCTGCTGTCTGATCAAAGCAATGTGGGCATATAAGAATGTAATCTGATCTTGATAAATGTGCAAAAGCAATATTTAAAGCAGGAAATCTGCAGCACTAAGAAAATATGTGTATGGTAAAACCATGTGATATAAAGAAACTTGAACAGGAGAAAGTGTATAAATATTTGAGAAGTGATGAAGGATTGACAGTAAAACATGAACAAATGCATCACAATTTAGTAAGGATTCTTTAGAAAACTAAAATTATTACTGAAAACAACCCTGACATCTAGGAACAAAGTACAAGCTATAAAACATTTTGCTCTTCCTATGCTAACTTACATTTTTAGGGTGACTGACTTGCCCCAAAAGGTATCTTTTTAGTTGGACAGGAAAACAAGAAAGTGCTTTGCACTTGTCAAATGATTTATAAAATTCAGTGTATATAAAGATTATATATTCCCTATTTGGAAGGAGGTATGGGCCTTCTTGAAATTGATTACATGTATAGATCTGCAGTTATAGGACTGCATACATATCTACTGACCTCTCAAGATTCAAAATAGTGAAAGTTTTAAAACATGACGAGAACAAGTCTTATATGACCTGCTTAGTTTAGCAGAAGCATATTGTTATCAAGTGGGAATGGAAATCAAACCAGAAGTACACAAAAATCAGGCAGTGACTGGACGTGCCAAAAAATAAAAAGAAAGAATATAAGGTGAAGGATCAGATGAAAAGGTAAGAAATGTAGAAAATGCATAAATATAGTTGCAAGTACAGAAAACTCTTGGAACAGCCTCATGTCGATCAGGATCTGATGTAGCGACAGTTAAGGAGAGGTAAATTTAAACCTAAAGACGAAAGGTTAATATTTATGGCCCAGGATAGTGGAATACAACATGTTGGTTTACCATTGAACATGTTGGAGAAACAGACAAATGTAGATTTTGTAAAGCAGAATTGGAAGCAGTTGCACACTTTGTGGCTGTTTGTGATACACTAATGGCAGGACGATTGTATACTGAAAGGCATAATAATGTGGCAAGACTGTTGCACTGGGGGTTATGCAAACATTACAATATTGAAGTAGCTGAAAAGCATTGGAAACATGAGCCATAAAGCATTACAGAAAATTATGAAGCTTATATTACAAGGGATCACCCATTACCAACAGTTCTAAAGTAGATGTGAGAAAAACAGATATAGTGGTCC
>NC_056745.1:1392357446-1392372446 GCF_019279795.1 Protopterus annectens | reverse complement strand
CCTTGCACAAAGGGGTCCATCAGTTGACCCTGAGAACCATAGACCCATAAGAATAACCAGCCTTATCTGCAAGGCCATGGAGAAAATCATTATGGACCTTATCAGCAAAGACATAGGTGACCTTCAGACTCCTGACCTGACCTAATTTGGCTTTGCTAAGGGTAGATAATGTTTATTAAACCTTGTGGACTTCTTCAAGAATGTCAATAAAGCCCTGGATGAAGGCAAAACAGTATGTACAGCCTATCTTGACTTAACCAAGGTTTTTGAAACGATCCCCCACTTAGGCATCATTAAGAAACTCACCCAACTGGGAATTAACCCATATATTACTAGATGGGTAGCCAGCTGTCTCACTAACAGAATGCATACAGTCAAAGTTGGGGATTCCACGTCTACCAGCAGACCAGTTACCAGTAGTGTACCACAAGGATCTGTGCTGGGCCCCCTACTGTTTGGAATCTATTTCTTAGAAGTCCAGGCAAAAATAAATGGCCTGTGGCTTACCAAGTTCATCGATGACTGCAAACTGGGTGCAATCATGGAGTCTTCCAGCAATGCTGACATACTACAAAAAGGGCTTGCACAAACAAACAATTGGTGCCAAAGCCATGGACTTAAACTAAATGCAAAAAAATGTGTTATCATCCATTTCAGCAAAGGGGAAGTCACTGCACATTACAGTATTAACAGTACCCCCTTTAGCTCAAACTCTGTGATGAGAAATTTGAGAACACAGGCTGATAGCAACCTTAACTTCAATCACCATGTGTCCACAGTGGTAGGGAAGGCCTTCTGTGTTGCACAGCTCATAAATAAAGGTACTGCATCCAGAGCCAAGGATGTTATAACTCTCCTGTACTTGTCTCTCATCAGACTGCTAATGTAGGACAACTCTCCCTTCTGTATATACCTGACCAACCACCAGCAGCAGCTGGAGAGACGTGAGAAGTTTCTCACCAGGAGAATTCAGGGCCTTCAACACATCACCTACACACACAGACTGAAAGCCTTGCCACTATACTCTTTGTCTTATAGGCTAATGAGAGGCAACTTGTGCCTGGACAACAGAGCAGTCTCGGACCCTGCCCTAATGGAAATGCTGCACATCCACAAGACAAATGGGACAAGATTCACTCACTCTGGGGATCTTGACCTAGCTTGGGTCATTTACATGCTGGACAGACGGATATGTCTCCCAGAGATTGCCATTCCTGTGGAACAAACTCCCAATTCATATAAAACAGAGATCCTCAATGTCCCTATTTGAGTACCTTGGACAACCGGATGGAAGACCGTAAATTTATCCCAGGGGGTGTCACCTATGTCCCTCTTGGATAAGGATACTCGGTGCTGATCATAGACTCGCACTGCAAATATAGACCATACAACTTTATCAATAAGGGAACAAAGGTGTAACATAGCTAGGCTTATAAAGGCCTTAGGGCCAATAGCCTAGTAACCTCCTATGAACGTAATAGAATATCAGAATTGTTCAAACAAGTACTTTCAAGAATGAAGTTTGTCATACAGATTGCTCAGAGGTGATCTGTGTCTTGCCTACAAGGCAATATTGGACCCTGCCCTACTAGACATGCCCCATATCCATAAATATAACTCCTCTCACATTACCCACTGGATAGGCCTAAATCTAATATGCGACATCAACAAAACCTACTGGAGGGAGAGGTTTGTCTCCCAGAGGCTGCCCAGTCTCTGGAATGGACTTCCCATACATGTCAAACAGAGTACCTTGCTGACCCTCTTCAAGCTCAACCTTGATGAGTGGATGGGAAACCACAAATTTGTCCCAGGGGGTTCACCTTTGTCTTTCATTGACAGGGGTGACAGGTGTTGACTGAGGTTTCTTTTTTTTGGATAAACTCTTGGCTAGGCTTGTAAGGGCCTCAGAGCCATTAGCCTAGTAATCTCTTATGATTCTGTGATCCTATAACTTCACTCAACCATTCTAGTCTCACTGGATGTGGGATACCTAAAAAAAGGTCTGTTTTATCAATAGCAACAAAAATTAATACATCCTGATAAAATTCTTCCTTAATGTTTCTAAGAAAATCCCATGAATCCTTAGATTTATAGTTTATACTGTTCATGAAGGGTTTTAACTTCTTGTTGTTGTTTGTCTTTCAGCTTTTCCCGGTTAGGGGTCGCCACAGCGGAACTCCGGTCTGCTAATGAAGGGCGGTAGATTTTCACGAACGCCGAGGTGCCAGCTCGATGTTCAACCTTCAACGAAGGCACGCCCAAATGGCTATGGGTTCTGTCTTAGAACCCACAGCGACAACAATAGGCTGTTTTAGGGCCTGCTGAAGCAGCAATTGGTCTCAAGGGGGGGGGGGGGGCTTATGATAGCCAAAAAGGTGGACAGTGCACCATTTTTATGGTTGGCAAAAGCTAGTACCTTCAACCCTTCACTAGCACCACCAATTGGCTTATTTGAACAATTGTGTGAAAATACCATTACAGACGGGTGCCAGACAATACTAAATTTCACAAACAAAGTGCCCACAAATTACCACATAGGTGGTAATCCATTAAGTACAGAAGAAGTCATTAGGGACCTGGGGACCCAAGTTGATAGCAATCTCTCATTTGACAACCACGTGGCCAAAGTGGTTAGAAAAACATTTTATATAGCCCACCTAATCATGAAGGGATTCACATCTAGATCAGGGGAGGTCATCGTGCCTCTTTACTCATCCCTCATCAGGCCCATAATTGAGTACAATGCCTTTTTTGGGATGTACCTTACCAGACACCTGCAGCAACTGGAAAGACCCCAAAAGTACCTCACCAAGAGGATCAAAGGGCTCAAACAGATGCCATATGCTGCCCGGTTAAAGAAACTCCAGCTCTACTCAGTGGCATACCGCCTGCTCAGAGGCGATCTGTGCCTGGCGTATAAAGCCATGTCCAACCCGAATTAATGGACATGCTGCACCTCATAAAATCCAAATCCCATCGAGCTACGTGCTCGAGAGACTTGAACCTCAGCACTGAAATAAATAGGACATGCTGGAGGGACAGATTCATAACCCAGAGGCTCCCTTCACTCTGGAATAAAATCCCAGTCCAGGTTAGGCAGAGTCCCACATTGACTCTCTTCAAGAGGAATCTTGATGAGTGGATGGGAGATCGTAGGTTTACCCCGGCTATCACTTCTGTGTCACTGTTAGACAGAGGCACAGTATATTAACCTCAAAAAAAGGCATAGCAAAATTTATTTAAAATGGGTGGTGAAAGCCAAACACACTCTGGCTAGGCTTATAAATGCCCTAGGGCAGATAGCCTAGTATGAACCTATGAACCTAAGAATCTCACATATGAAGAGAGACAATTGATTATCAAATGACAGAAGTCTGTGTGTCCTGAAGCCTGAATAGGGAGAGGGTGGTAATTATGAATTATCACATGTATTCTTCCAAAATGCTTTAATTTTTGATTAATAATGAATTTTTCAGTGAAACATGTCTGAATTGGATTAATATTGCTTACCACCATATTGACTTGGCATTGGAGGAGTTGTTTATTACACATGATTTACCACCCAAGACTAGGGAATTCTTTGAGGTGAAGAACCCTAGGGTTCCGGGGATCTTCGGGGTTCTCAAAATTCATAAATCTGTTAACCCCCCCCAGACCAATTTTGGCTTCAGCAGGCTGTAAAATGGAACCCTTAACCAAATTTCTTGTCTTGAAACTTAAATCCTTTTCAGAGGGGAAAACAGCTATTGAAAGACTCATGGCACTTTCTACAGACTTTAGCTGAAACCACTCTTTTGTCAAATTCTTTACTGGTTACCATTGACATCAAAGATTTATTTCCAGTCATACCACTTGATGAGGCCCTAGATTTTTTTTTTTTTGAGGCCATGGAAATGAGCACCCAACTTGACCAATCTGAGATTTGTTTGGTATACCAATGTATGGAGATGTTTCTCAAGAAAACTTTGTTTACTACAAATGGGAATTTTATAAACAACACAGAGGTGTGGCAATGGGGGCAGCTTCAGCCCACATTTTTGTGAATATGGTCCTTTGGTACTGGGAAACCACACACATTTTCAACACCGCTCGGTTTTCTAAGGTGGAGAAATACTTAAGGTACCTGGATAATGTATTCATCATATGAAAGGGCACCATTGAGGAACTGTCTGAATTTGTGGATTTTCTTAATCTCTCCACCAGTTTTCTTGAGTTCTTATTTCAGTGGGACCAATGTTTCATTACAGAAACTCAGTGGAGGAAAGGTACGAGTCCCATTTCCTCCTATTCTTTTGCATTTTGGTTGCCAACACCTTTACTGGCAAAAAAAGAGTCTGGTAAGGGACAGCTTATCAGAATTAGTCAGTTGGTGTCTAAAGATCGTGTTTTCCCAGAGGGAAGTTGACAAACTTTGCAACAATTTAATTGAAATTTGATACCATTCCACATTGTCGGATGACATGATTCAATGGATTACAGGGACCAGGTGCTCCAACTACAGTTCTATAAGTGTATTCATCAAACAGTACACTTGCAAAGGTTAAAAATCAGACAAAAGATTCTTCCAATGTTTTTGCAATTCAATACAACAACAGTAGTTTTTTTCTCAGAAACATTATTAGTATGCATTGGAGAACGGTCTTTGGGGCATTTGGAATGCGTGAGCTTTTAGGAAAACATTCAAGGATTTTTTATAAACACTATAAACTTGAAAACTATACTGCAGAAAAATATTAACACACTCAAGACTACCCGCAACAATGCTGAAATGAGATGATGTAGTGCTTGCAAGTGATGTTGAGTCATCTTGCAGGGTACCCACTTACTTATCCCAGTTTTTTCTAAAGTTATTTCTCTTACTGGGCATTGTAATTGTAACACTACAGGAGTAGTTTACATTGCTCTTTGTTCTTCCTGCCCTGCATTTTATACTAGTAATATTGTGGGACTGCTTCAAAACAGGATTTACCAACACCTGTATGGGATTTCCAAAGCACATGCCACTAACACATTGTGTAGACATTCAACAGTGTGCAATGATTTAAAAAAAAATAGCCTTTTCTGTGTGGGAGAGAGTTACAAAATCTGCCAGGGGAGGTCACTGGGAGCTTGTTCTTGAGCAGAGAGAACTATATTGGCAAGTACTTACCTAGGCATCTGTGCCATTATCTCCGTATATAAGATCAAGGCAGCTAAAATGTAATCTGATTTAACGAAGTAACTTTTAAATGATTTTATATGATCTGTTGTTACTAATTCTGACTGCATTTTAGTTGGATTTATACCATGTATACATTCTTTATGGTGACTTTTTATTTATTTTTTGTAACTTGTTACACTTTTGGCACCTTTAGTGTTTTTAAACTAGGAAATAAAACTGATACTTTGTTACTGATGAAGTTCCTGTTGTATTGGAATGAAAGTGCTTAAACTGTTGATTAAAGGTTTGTTTGCGACTTCTGGTATGCCATTTTACTTACTTCTGTCAACACCATAAGAATTATTAAAATAAGTCCTACTGTCAAGGGATGATGATGACTTTAAAGTGAAACAGAGCTGCTAGGAACAGTAAATCGAGAGTATCTGATCTTGCCTCCTTTCTGTTTGGATGAAGATTTGGATTTCATTGCTGCAAAGTACATCTGTGAATACCAGCTGGGCACTGTGGAGTCACTGACCATGCAATAAAAAGTTTACTTGAAGAAGGCAGTGCATATTGACCATATAACCATATATGTCCAAGGTAATTTCACTTACTGAGCATTGAAAAATATACACATGCAGTTGTGTCTTCAGAAATGTACAAAAAAATATGTATGGGTATTTTGCAGAGATACATTACTATACTACATTTAAAGCAAGGTGGTTTAGAACTGATCTTAATATCCTTTTAAAGAAAGAGCTTATCAGGTGAGCTCCCTGACTTATCAACAGGGCAGCTGATGAATGTGTTACCTCCTGTTTTGAACTACTGAGCAAAAGTCTCACCATTGTCCTTTCTCCATAACTGTCAAGACAGAGCAATTGTATTACTATGACATGAGCGTAGCAAGTATTAGAAAGCTGCAGTCGATGGGTAAAACAAGAGATCCACTATTTGTAGATGGGATTTGCACACATCATTTGTAGGCACATTCCCAGCTACACGATTGAACAAGTTCATTGGGGGAAGCCTTCACTGTGGGACTCAAAGCTGTATGATTGCTTTATTCAAAATGGCAGTCTCACTGCAATCAGGAGCTGCCATCCAATATTTTTGCTTAGTTTATTAGCCAAAGTACTGAAAAGGTCCTACATTAGCAAGTATCAAATGACCTGCTAAAATGTTCTACAGTATCTGATGGCTAACATTGGGTCCAAGCACTGAACAATTTGGAAACTATGCTGTTGCCACAAACAAGCACCAATGATACTAACCTATGTAAAAGGTACTGTGTAGCAGTGCTGTATTCGGATCTATCCAACGTTTTCACTTCAGTGCATTACTTCATTTCTATGCAGTGTATAAACTATTGAGTACGCAGGTTATGTTATCATCCCTTTGCTTAAAGAGTACCTAAAATAACAAATGCAGATAGTCAAGTAGAGTGTAGCTTTATTTGCCTCCCCATGTCACTGGTAGTAGCACAGCATTTGTTGCTGAGACCCCTACTCTTTAATTCCTGTTGGTCATATAGAAGAATAGTGTGGGGCAACCAATATAATGCAATATGTCAACGACAGTACCCAGCACGCCAGTTCATGTCTAAAATCAGAAATAGACAAAAATAGAAATTAATTTAAGTAAAGGGGAAGATTTGTTAAGGCTAATAACAAGTGATCCTAACTACCCAAGGTCATCATGTTGAAAAAAAATAAAACAAAAATAAAACCAGGAAGTTGTACAGATACACTATCTGTTTTGCTTGGTAACTTAATAATGTCATTAATAATCACATCAAGCTAACTGAGAATCAGCGGTTATTATATATGTGATACTTCTTTGTTTTTTTTGTGTTGTTAAATTTTGTGGTTCTGTTTAATTTTCTGATATATATCAGGAAGAAGGAACAGCTACTTCCTCTACAGAGATCAGGATTTCCATAGACGGGAGAAGGAGATTTATTTTAGTAGCAGTCTTATCGGACTTCCTATATAATGTACTAATATTTGAGCTAGCGTGTTGTTCATAGGTTCATAGGTTGGTACTAGGCTATCAGCCTTAGGGCCTATACAAGCCTAGCCATAACAATTCCCTGGCTATTTCTTCCCACATTATTTACTTTCCTGGACCCCTGTCTAGCAGGGCGACTGACGTGATCCCTGGGGTGAATCCCTTGTAATGCTGACAGTCTGAGAAGTTTTAGATAGTGACAGATATGGAATGATGCGTGTGGACATGCTCATATCCAGTGTGTGTATAACAGTCTGGTGACATGTATGGAATGGTGTGTGTGGACATGCTCATATCCAGTGTGTGTATAACAGTCTGGTGACAGATATGGAATGATGTGTGTGGACATGCTCATATCCAGTGTGTGTATAACAGTCTGGTGACAGATATGGAATGATGTGTGTGGACATGCTCATATCCAGTGTGTGTATAGCAGTCTGGTGACAGATATGGAATGGTGTGTGTGGACATGCTCATATCCAGTGTGTGTATAACAGTCTGGCTAATGCTTCATTTCTACTGTAAAGAAAATAACATGGTCATAGCTTCAGCACTATAAAAAAGATATGCTAGCAGATATCAACAATACCTGACTGTCAAGTTCCTCAGCTTGTGAAGTTAGTAAAAAATTACAAGAAAAGCCTAGCCAAGCTAGAGTTTTCACTGAGTAATTCCTTAAAACCTGTTGCAAAAGAGAACAGTTGAATATATGCAAATGACCCCTTGAGGACTTCAGGTGTTTCAGCTGTAAGGTAGTTCTGAATGTCCATGACTTTTTTCTTTTGAAGTCTGTTAATAGACAAATTCAGGTCAGTAAAGTCAAACCCACAAGCTGTGGACATACATGTTTCAATCTTCTTATGACTTCATCAGCACAGCATAAGTGGACATTTTGGCTACCCTTTAGAAACATAGGGTTATCGTACCCAGCTGATGTCCATAACCATTAAAATGTCTGCAAAATATCCCATCCAACAACTAAATAGAAGGGTGGGAGTTTGGCATAATGTTTAAGGTATTTACCTTATGAGCACAAGGTGCTGACTTTGATTCTCACATAGGGTAATTGGCTAGGTTTAAAATGGCTTTAAAAGGCAGCTAGCTTAGTACTAATCTATGAACCTGTTAACCTAAGAGTAAACAGGACACACAGCCAAACCAGTTAGTAAAAAAAGTACAAGAAAATCCTAGCCAAGTTAGAGTTTTCACTGTGCGATTCCTTAAACCTGCTTGTCAAAGAAGGTACTGGGATATATGCAAATGACACCTTCAAGACTTCAGGTGTTTCAGCTATATGGCAGTTCTGAATGCCCATGACTTTTTATTTTTAAGTCTGTTAATGGACATATTCAGGCCATGGAGGCATAAGACTAAAACATGCATGTCCACACCTAGTGGAGTTTGACTTTATTGGCCTGAAATTGTCCATTAAAACGATGAAACAAGTCATGGGCGTTCAGAATTGCCAATTAGATGAAACACCTGATGTTCATAAGGATCATTTGCATATATTCCACGTGCCTCTGATACAAGAGGTTTGGGAGGTTACTCAGTGGAAGTTCCAGCTTTGCTGGAGTTTTCACTTTGTTTTTACTGATTGGTTTTTCAGTGACCTTCTCACTCATTGTTTCATTAACAGACTTAAAAAGAAAAAAAAAGTCAAGGGCATTCAGAACTGCCGTATAGCTGAAATACCTGAAGTCCTTAAGGGGCCATTTGCATATACCCTATTATCCTCTTTTACAAGAGGTTTTAAGGAATCACACAGTGAAAACTCTAGCTTGGCTAGGATTTTCTTGTGTACTATTTTAGTAATTGGTATGGCTGTATGACCTGTTCGGCCTGTGAAGTTAGAAATTATGGATTCTTATTGAGATGGGGCTATTCTAAGATGCTGTGAGTAAATGCCCAGAAACATGTGGTTTGTTTTGGTTGCCTGTAGTATAATTAAATCAAAGCTAAAATGGTTATAATGTATCTAGTTGTGGCAGTGCATAATTTCAGAAAATAACATTGTGTCAATTATGAAGAGCTTCTGCTGTAACAGCTGACAACTAAGCCAAAAATGCTTCATAGGTTTTTAAGTGATTAGTACTAAACCATTTCAGAAAACCTTAAAACCCTCCTGCTGTTATTTCAGATGCAGTTGGAAAGATAGTTCATTTCAAACACATGAAAGGGGTCACCTGAACATAACCTATTGACAGTTGTAGACCCTTCTTTTTGAGTTAAGGATCAATTCAAAAAGGTATTTTGCAGCTGCAGCATTTCCAACATTTAGCAGTGATACATTTTTCTTGCTGAGTTGCAGTTTGTTCTCGACCTGTAAGCTCGAAGCTAACATATCTGCTGCTCTAGTGTATGAAATGTCTTGTTTTTATCTCATTGAGGGCTGTGTATGTCTCAGCAACAGGAGCTGTCTGAAAGTTGCCCTAAGAAGATTCACAACTTTCACTCATTTGTTTGCTTTGCACAAAAAACATTTCTTTTGACTTATTTCTCTTCTTACGGGTGGATTTTAACAAGTCCAAATGATTTATAGATGGCATGAAATGCATATTAAATGATATGGCTCTATAACTGTTTTCTAATGCTTTTATTTGAAGCTGTTACACATACTGTTTATACCCTTTAGTGTACAGGCACCTAGTAAACAGTAAGATAAAATTGTTTTACATTGCATTTTTATTAGCAGTACTCTGATGTAGTTTTCCTCATAAAATTAATTAGCAAAGTTATTATGGTTCCCCACTGCTGCAGCAGATAGATTGCTAGTAGTTAGACAATTTATTGCTTAAGGATGTTTTTATCTCGCCTTTTGCATGCATATTTTGCCTATAACAGTAGAATTAAGGGCTCATTTCCAGTAATAAACATTCCACATCAAGAAATACCTAAGCTGAAAGAAAAGGCCTCTGTGCAATTAGATCCACTCAAAACCAGACAAAAATGAAGAGAAAGAATTGTGAACATATGCTGATGACTGCAAGAATGCTTTATAATTTGAAAGCATATAATGTGAAATTTTATTCTTCTAAGCCTTTGGAGAAAAACAATGAAGGGCACATTTCTGGAGGAGCAAATCAATGCAATAAAATAAATTACCAGCAAATAACATTGCAGAAGATCAAGTAGTCTGCTTTTACGCAAGCAAAACTGCAGTTTTAAAGGGAGAAAGCTTTAAACAACTTAAAAAACAGAATGGCTTGACAATTGGTTTTCAAGTTGTGTAAGTGATCACAATCTCTTAATGACAGGTTATAAGCTGTAAGCTGTCATTTTTTCTCCATAAGATTCAGCCCCTGCCCCCCACCCCCAAAAAAAAAAAAAACATGCCAGCCCCGGCACCCTATTTGCCCCACCTTTCACACAGCACTGCATTTTGCAAAGTCTTCTGGTAATATGATTTTTTTTTAGAAAGTGACGGAACCATATGCTTCTCCAAAACTATACTGATAGATTAAATTGTTGCTTCTACCAACAATTAACAGTTTGATCATACAATCATTGCAATGTTTTAGTAATATACTTCGGACTATTCCTATATTAAAAGTGAAATATATGTTAACTAATGTATTTTACTCTTTGCTGCTGGTAAAAAAAAATGAAGAAAAAATTATGTTAATGCATAAGATGGAGTTGTTGAATAGTTCTACTTAAGTGTTAGGAAAATCTAACTGTGGTGCCTCATAGCTGAGAAAAAAATGTACAAGGCCTTACAGCCAGAGCCAAGAAGGTGCTGCTATATTTATAGAAATGTAAGAGACAGAGAGGGACAGACAGACGGAGATAAACCGTGTTCTGTCTGCAGTATAGACAAAGATAGGCAAGAGATTTGCCAAGGGGACTTACAACACCTTGCACTGCCAGATTGTTAAAAACTACTAATGTCTTAAAAGAAGCGTTAATAATGATAATAATTATGTTTTTTCTTTCCCTTATTAAGAAGGAAGTATATGCAACTATACATATTTTCATTTTAAAGTTTCTTCTAGGTCTACTGCCATTGTAGTTTTCTTGTTTGAAATCATCACTTGTATCTTCTCTGTTTGTCAACAGGAAGTATATATATCACAGGTGTGTTTTGGGATAACTATTAAAAGCATGAAAAAGTGAAATTTTTAAAGGGCAGAATTCCTTTTTTTCATGGCACAGAAGAGAAATACAGGCAACTGTATCTTATACAGAAAGATTCTAAAATAAATATGGTGACTACAAATGTGAGAATGTGTTAAAAGAAAATGTAGTTATGATTCCACGGAGGTGTTTAAAAATTAGCTTAGGGAGCTGTTTTAGAAATATGTTGGATGGATCAGATAATTTAATCTAATGTTCTTAAAAAAATAGTTGCCTAAAGCATTGCAATTTCAGAAGTGTTTTATGTTGTCATCTTTTGTATGGCAGCCCATCTGTATTCATGGACCCTTGTGCATCTGTCAGTTTAACATGAGCTTTTAAGTATTTCAGATCATGCTATTTTGGCCATTACCTGTAGTACAGAGCTGTCATATTATTCACTGTATCTTTTAGTGTGAAAATCAGACAAAAAATGCAAAAAGCACTTATTAGCTTCCAGCGGCAGCCAGTGACTTCAAACCAAGGGGGGGGGGGGGGGCTATAGTACCATTTTAATTTAATTTTGTTGCACAGAAACAGTAGCCAGAGCTTGTATGTCAGCTCACCTTACCCAAATGAACATTCATCTTGTAAATCCAGAATTGCAACAATAAACAGCAGGGAGAGGCATTTAATTCATATACAACTCCTATCCCCACTGCCTATCTACATTATGTGCTTTGACTTTGAGAGGTTAAAAAAAAAACAATTAAAAAAATTAGACACTGGTTATTACTTATACCAATATATATATTTTTTCAAATAAATAATAGCCAATGCTCAGAACTTGTAGTCAATCTTACTTTATCGATGTATACATTTAGTCTTGGAAATCCAGAATTACAACAGTAAACAGCACATAACAGTAGTCAAGCACTTGTAGTTGATATTATTTCACCCATTTACAGTTTAGTCTTGCAAAACCAAAATTTCAACAGCAAAATTGCAGGTCCAAATCACTGCATCCACAAGGAGCATCTATACCCACTACCTACCTACTTAAAGTGCGTAGTTTGACCCTGTCAGAATTAAAAAAAGAAAAGGAATATTGTAATCAAGACCTATTAAATAATACAAAATGAAAAATAAAACCTTGCTTGGTACCTACCTAGTATATGGTTGACCCTGCCAACCTTGCCAGGATATAAAAAAATCATCCACAAACCACTGCCATATAGCCACAAAAATAATCTGTAAGTTATATAAATTGGAGCACTTAAAGTGCTATTTCTGGGACAAGCATTCCCCCGAAAACTACTCCAGCTATTATCTGTATCTCCTTCCACACACAATGTTTAATTTTTAATCTGGTTGACCCTGCTGGGGAAAAAAACACATAGACATATAAAAACAAACCAGTTCTGCTTAGTACAAGCATTTTTATTTTCTTTTTTTTTTATTCAGCTGCCTAAGTAAGGGTACCCACCTTAAAAAAAAATGCAAAAAATAAACTGGTGGTTAACCCTGGTTGTTGGTTTGCACTTTGCATTGCAGTTTATTAAAACTGCAAGCCAAGAATGTCAAAAAAAAAAATAATCCATGTCTTCACTCTTTATCTTTACAAAAGCAAGAGAACCATACGTTCCTGCTATTTGAGATCCTTACCTCTCACTAAGTTTCTCACTCTCAAAAGCGAGTATGAAGGGAACTTCTTGGCCTTAACTTTTCCCTTTCTTGCTTATATCAGCAGCCGCATCACATACGTGCTGTACAGGCAAGTTGTGATCACGTGACAAGAACAGCTGAAAGGCACCAAACAAATGAATATATGACAAAGGCCAGGAACAACAGAGCATATACCAGCAAGCACTTTATTACAGCAAAAAGAAATATCACTTCTCTAGCGCTTCGGCAATGTATGCCTTCTAGGAGTACCTAGGAGTGTGATCACGTGACAGCCTGCTGACTCTAACAACCCAGTTCCCCATCAAATTTGTACAGTTAAAACCACAATGACCACTGGGTGTTTTTTTTATTTTTGCCTAGATTTTGGACTGACTGAAAAAAAAAATGTTTTTCTTTAAATCAAAATTCTAACTCTAACCCTAAACATGCATGCTTGAGTTCCGAGTTACATAGGCACAGAATGAATATAGCTGCTACACTATGAGCTGATTAACTACAATTTCTTTTTTTTTTTGTTTAAATAGAATAAATGTATACTTTGTGTGTGTGTGGGGGGATGCAGCCCAGCATCACAAGCTGCCTCTGTTAACTTTTTATAATCCAAGTCTCATAATCTAGTGATACCCTGTCCTGTCCAAGGATGTTGGCAAGCATGTGCCGTGTGTGCTATCGTCCACTTTATTTTCTGCAGTAAGATGTGCTAAAGTTTAAATTTGGAATCTCTAGCATATTTAGTATACTGTTATGTTAAATTAATTAAAAATTTTGTGTTTTCTGATTTTTTTTTCTCTGTATAAAGTTAACCAGTTCATTTTTTTTCAGTATTGAAAATGATATGCTGTTCAGATACATGCAGTGGTGTGTATGTGTGTGTATGGTTGAGGTTACATTGTAGAAGTTGGTGTAAAACTTTTTTGTACGGTTCCAAAAATATTCTTTTCTGCTCTCTTATTAACAATTCTCAGAACTGTGTATTACCGTGAAGTTGTGGCAGTTTTTAAAATCTAGAACACGAGGAAAAGCGGATGCTTCTATGTGAAAAAAAGTGCTGTGCTTAGTAGGGAAATGGGTGCTAAAAGCTGATTGCTCAGCAGGGTTTGGAATATTGTGGTCATATGTTATTTTTATTTGCCTATTACTGGTGAATTTTGCTTTTTTTTTTTTTTTTGTACAAGGCTCCCAAGTATATGGAGATGCAAAAAGAATTGTTCTGCCTAGTGCAATAGAGATAGTAGGTTCTATGCATTTTCTGCATTACAAGTCATAGCTTTGTTTTGGAAATTTCTGTATTTTGTAGGAACCTGTTGTAAGGCATTCAGGGTTTGATGGTGTTTTCTCACAGGTGATGTGACAGCTTTTATGGCACATTCATGAGGGCTATAATATACTATGGTGATTCCATTGACTAAATACCTGACAAGTAACAGATTTTATCAGTGGAGAGAGATTTTTAACGAGCCAGACCAAGTAATGGGCCAGGGGAGTTATAGCTGGTAACTGTTAAGGGAAATAGTGTATGGAGATTTGCAATGATACAACAACTTAGGGAGTAATCCCCCTTTCCCTAGATAACTGAGGACCAGGTAATATGGATTGGATAAGTACCCATGCCTTTTTTAAAACCAGGGAGATTTAACTATGGTAGAAGCCATATGGCTTTGGAATCCAGAGGACTCTGGAGGTATTACACACACACAATACACAACACACAACACACACACACACACACACACACACACACACACACACACACACTGGAGTACCCAGAAAAAAGTCATGTAGGCACAATGAGAACATGCAGAGTGTACACAGGGGATGATAAGGGGAAAGGACTAAAGGCAGAGATCTTTCTACTGAGTGACCACTTCTTACCTTCACAGGTCTGCAGTCCCAGACTGCCCTATGTAATTAAAAAGGGTTTTCAATAAAAGAAGTCTTACCTTCACAGGTCTGCAGTCTCAGACTGCCCTATGCAATTAAAAAGGGTTTTCAATAAAAGAAGTTTGTCAAATCCTAGTGAAAATATAACCTCAGTTTAATACCCAGGAATATGTATTATGAGGATCTCTTAAGAAATTACACCATATGATTATATGATTTGG
>NC_056745.1:1392289946-1392349946 GCF_019279795.1 Protopterus annectens | reverse complement strand
GCATATCTGTGAGTTGCCACTTAGATTCTTGACATAGCTGAAGAAGGCTTTGTGGTTATCTTTCGAATCCTTGGCTGTTTTTCTTTCAAAGTTGGCCTTGGATGATTTTATGAGGAACCTTAGTTTCTTACTGATACTGATCAGGTGATACTGTCATGAGTGTTTTAATTATTTTTAACAATCCAGGAGTAAGCACACCTAAAGACTGTAGCCACTGTACTTCACAAATGGCTTGTTTTACTGTCATAAGGATATTAATTCCTAAGAAGTAATCATTGATTTGTTCTTAAAGAGTTAAGAAAAATAATGTTGGAATTTATTAGTATTTGTTATGAACTTTTTACATGCCATTGTATTACTGATAACTTTGATGATTTGTGTAGACTCAAGTGTCACTGAGAGGAAATGAAAATTTTTTTTTCAAGGGATCTTGATGTCTTTTTGTCAGCCATTTCTTGCATCATTATGAAGGGCCTTAATGTACTCCTTACATACTGTGTCACCCTTTGAATATGTCTAGTAGCTAATTTCCGACAGTATTGCATGTAATCTGATTCTTTGTGCTGCGGATGTATTTGTACCTTGGTGTATGATTGATGCCTAATGTGCAATTAAACTTAAAAGGAATTCCACAGAATCTGTAGATTGCATTGCTACCTTCAGTACATTGCAATCAAATCATTTACAGTCCCCCCAGATTTTAGGAATCATCACACAGACAAAATGTTGAGGATATATACCAGTCTACAGGCAATATTATTTTAATTTGTTGAATTTGAATAATCATTGCATCATGATCAGAAACTGGTGTAGATACATACATATACTGTACCGGATTGTCATTTTAGTTATTTGATGTATAGACTTAATTGATATGATTGTGAGGACTGCGGCATGCACAGTAATGTGTACAGTGGAGCGATTGTTTACATTGCTGTGTCTTCACAATTTTAATTTACCTGTTTGGCTGATGGTATAAATTGTTTTGCAGCATCTGATAATCCAGATTTTCTACCTGCATTACAGTTTTCCAGTTCTGTGATAATGGTTTAAGGGCCTCAAGGTGAGCTTCCAATGTATAAAATGAATTAACTGTTTTTGTAATGCCCTTGCTGTAGTGACTCCTGATCCTGGACAAGTGGAGAGATTTTGATATAGTCAGTATTTCACCATTTTTAGTTAATTGCAACAACTGTTTATGTACAAGATGTATTCTCAAATGTTTTATTAATATGTTGAACATCACCTGTCAAAGTATATGACAGTAAAAAAGTTTTCTAACATGAAATTCAATTGGTTACTTAGTTTGCTTAGTGCAATTAATATAAACGTTTTCTAGAGTAAGGAAAAAGAGTGAGCAAATGTAGAACTTTGCATTACAAGTTTGTGGAAGAATATATGCAACAGAATGCTGCCATTGAAAAGCAGAGATAGCTAGCCAGTTACGTTCAACATAAATGGATGATTTTTGAGGGAGTCATTCTCATCAGATCTGTAGAATTCATGGATTTTTGAATGAACAAGAGTTTTCTGTTTGTCTGTGTGCTAATAGTAGTGGAGAATTGAGTAGCCCATAATAATGCATGCATTCCCTGCTAACCGTCTCCAGAAAGAATATACCTGATAATGAGAGCAAGGTGCTTTTTTTTTTTAATTTAGCTTTTGAGAAGCTCATTTGTTAAAGGAGATGCTGTAGGGAGATTAATCCTTGCTGATCTGAATGGATGCTAATGTATGCATTCAGTCAGCTGTTGGTGTGATGTTGCATGCACTTTTGTGTAAGAAATTCTAATATATTCAAACCTTCAGTGCTTTGACTTACATAAGCATGTGTTGATTGCTTTAGAAGCCAGTTAGAGGTAAATGATTAGAAGCTACAGGGTGGTGTTCTGGAGAAGGGAAGGTGTTAAATAAAATGAATTACAACACTTTTTGTAGGATATTGGATGCTCAAAGCTTGTTATTGTAGAATGGCTGAAAAGCAATCTAAGTAAAATCAAGTTTCATGCATAAGACCATACCACTGCACTACCATAGAGTAAAAATCTTTCAAAAAAGTGCTAAGATGCTGATATTTATCATCACAATTTACTCAATTAAATTAGACAAAAATGTAGAATGTAGTAGAGTGATTGTGTGTGTTTGTGTGGTGGATGGTTTGTGTGGTGGATGGTGTGTGTGTGTGTGTGTGTGTGTGTGTGTGTGTGTGTAGTAAAACCGCAAAATTCAAAACTGCACGTATTCGAGGTTTGAATTTCACAGTTTTTAGTTTTTGTTGTTTTGTGGATTCCACTTCTTGGGCTCGAGATGCTAAAATTAGAGATTTCAGTATTTCGAGCTTCTGAAGTGAATATATAATATGTGTATATGTATATATATATATATATATATATATATATATATGTGTGTGTGTGTGTGTGTGTATATATATATATATATATATATATATATATATATATATATATATATATGTATGTATGTATATATATATATGTATGTATATATATATATATATATATATACATATAACATATGTTATGTTCTCAGGAGAGCCGTAGTTAAGATGCGGACACATAACTTGAATTTATAAAAAGAAATCTTAGGATACCCTTGTTTACGTAAGGGAGTTAAATTAGATGCTGGCACTGGAGTTCAGCTACAGTGCCACATCAAACAAGGCAAATAAGTAGAGAATCCCAAATAACAGAATCCGTGCTAAAGGCGCCTGTGCTCTTCTGGTCGCAGGAAAGGCATGCCTGACTGTTCAGCCATGGTCTGCTGAACTGCACCCCTTCACATTCTAGAAGGGTTGATAAAATGATGTCAATATAAGGTTTTTCTCTTGCTTACACACTGCAGTTATTGTAGCCTTCACAATGAAATATAAACTCATGACCCTTACAGTATCAACTCAAAATATTTCTGTAAGCTAATGACCTGATGGTCTTGAAATTTCTTGTGCAGCTCCAGCCTAAATCCTTTAGTGCCCAGGGCATGTGCAGGAAGCACCTTGATTGCTTGTTGTGGTTCTCCTGCTATTATAGAAACAATCACAGCTGTAGTTCCACAGATGTTGTGATAGTCATTCCAATCCTTCCTAAATACTTACTGTTGACCTGGACTGTCCTCCATGACTATCGAAATGCCATTATAATAGTAAGTCCCTGGCTGCTGCTCTCAGCTAGATAACAGTTTGGCTCCTGAGTACAGAATTCAGGCCTACGTCTTGACTTCATCAAGCCATCCACATAATCATTACAAAGTACTACCAAAGTAAAGGATCACTCTGGACTGTATTATATCATGTCTCATTAGGATATTTTTGGGTAGAGAGTCATGATTTTCTGCAATATTTAGAGGAAAGTTAGAAAATATTTGTTTTACTAAATTTCAACTGTTCATGTTTTTCCACTGGACCTAAGTGTCACATATGGACTTTCCCTCAAAAAAGAGGGACAGATGATAACTCTCTCCTATTGTTTATAGTGACCTTCAAAACACTTCATCTGGGTTGGTGCCCTCCTTTGAAATTCAATGTAGCAGTCTGTTTTAGAATCTTAGCACATGGAATACCCCTCAACTGTCCAGATTTTCACAGAATGTCCATATTTGTGGTCTGTTCCTCATAAAATTTGTGGTCTTCTGGCAAATTATTGAGGATTGAAGTCACTAAATAATACTAAATAATGACAGACATTTGAGTTTCAGACTTCATATCCTTCAGAAAATACATAATAATGCAAATGCCTGTTATTCTAGCATTTTTCTAAGTTTATAGGAGCAATATTTAAATCTGTCCTTATTTTTGGGCCTTTGTCCTGTCCTTTTTATGGCTTTGTCCAGAGTTCTTGCACTGAAAGATTGAGAGTTATACACGAAACCCTAGGTAAAAATGTTCTTACCTTACAAAGGCCCCTTTTAGGCTTTTAGAGAGTGAACACACTTTTAGAAATGTTCTCTTCATTATAGAAACCCCTTTTCCTGTATATTTCAGGAATTTGACCAAAAACTCTATATTCAGGAACTTCTTTTATGATTACATTGATGCAAAGTCACTATTAAGAGTTTGCAGAGAAGATGGTTAATCTTGATACTGTAATTTGGTCTCTGAGACAGTTATCACTTTTTTTTTACAGTTACAAAGCATTGTAAATCGGAAATACTATTCCCCTGTAATAGCTTTGCAATACATGCTGATATATTTTATTTTATTTTATTTATTTGACTTTCGTTAACTGGGTTGGTCTGACTGGGTAAAGCCCTTTTTCAACAGAGACCAGAGGAGGAAAGCCCCAGTATTACAATGCATAGACATTTATTAGCACAGACAGTAGTTACAAGTCAAAAAATGAAATAACATGAGATGAAATATTAATTAAACAATGAAATAAGTTCAGTTTTTTTAACAAACTCTGTAGAAAAACTTGAAAAGTACGAGTTGAAGATGTTTTCATTAGGAACTAGCCTGGATAAGTGTGTGTTAATAACAAAGTTAAGATCCGTTCTAAGTAGATTAGGAAGTGACCTTGTAGACAGGGAAAGAGGAATGTAGAGAACTAGTATTACTAAAGAATATGTGAGGTGAAAAAGTAGCAAGATATATAAGGTTGATGTTGCTAAAGTAGTAGAGAAGTGTTGGAAGAGTAAGAGGTATAAAGGTTAGAAGGAACAGAGAGCAGGAGGGGTCTGTATTTAATGCCCTCTTGATTGCTTTGGGTGTTTTATTCTACTAATGTAGTTAGTATTTTTTCTTGATGTCATTGTATCTTTGTATATAGCTTAAATGTAAATCTGCTTTCAGTGGTACTAATGCGTAACTGTTTGTATATGTATCTCCATCCTAACTTAGCATGCATTTCCTTTTCCTACTGCGTCTAGTCATGACTAAGGAGTGTCATTGGCTAGACTGTTTACGTGGTTGTCAGTTAATTAAAAAATAAATGAAAGTGCGTTCTTGGTGGGAGAGTCGAACTGTTGGAAGAGTAATATGGTTGTCTTCCTCTCCTCAGCTTAGTGAATGCAAACAATTACCATGTTATTAGTTCCAGTTTAATTCTAGTAGCAGTGCTTGTCAGTGTATTACTACATGTATTACTTCTTTGCATAATGTGTTGACACTTGTTTCACATTGTACTTAAACGTGTTTCTGTATTAGCATTGTTGTGCTGACATACGTATTCCTTATTTGCATAATGTTTGCCTTTGCTTTTATAGTATATATTAACACTTGTTTTTGTCACGTTACACCCAGGCTGAGCCTGGAATGGATCCATTTGGGTTAGTGCTCTACTCTGGTAAGTGAATTTAAGCAAATAAATTAATATTTTTCACTCCTGGGGACAGCAGCATATTTTCATTGTAGTCCATGATGCCCTGTGTAATTTTAGGAATGTCTTTCTTAAAACCCATTTCATCAGTACCCAAGGAAGAAAACACAGCCTTAAGCTGTACCATTTCCTACCTAATGTGGCATTTGACTCCTTACTCAAGTCTTCTCTGCTGTAGAACAGAATGAAAACTGAACTAAGTTTATTTGGAATTGCCTTATCCAGATGTATAGTGAAGATGCACCTGCCCCATTTTGCTCAAATGTTTCTTCCTTATGACCTGAAATATAGATTATGAAAAAGGTTGCTTTAACCAGAACAATCTACCTTGCTTTGTCTAAAATACTGCCTTTTGCTGGTTAATTGTATCATACCCATAGGGGAAAGAGGTTTCAACATACCCCTTCCATTCATATAGGCACACCTAAGGAAATACTCACAATTCTGTACACACATTTTTATATGTCACTGCTGCTTTTATTTAGAATTATAGAAATCCCATGGGATTTAACAATATGGTATTTTTATTTCAAACTCCAAAGGGTTTTTCAAGGTGTGTCCTGTTAAACCTGGCTGACTAGATGGGGCAAACAGAAGTTAATGCAAAATACCAATATTTTGCAAGCATATTTAGCATATTTAAAATGATAACTCCACAGTTTCCTATAGGTAACTGTGTTAACTTCACTGCTTCTGTGTTTTTAGCCCTCCCTGATTATTAAGTTTTCCTTATTAAAAAAAACAGAGTATTATGTTTTCTCTTCCTAAACTGCTCTGTCTGATGGACAAGTAAGTCTTTGAGAAAGCATTTGGCAACTTTTTCTTTAAAATTATAATAATGTTCCTTAGGGTGGCCACAGTAGTGCAGCGGTTAGTGTTGTCGCTGTGGCAACCCCTAACCGGGAAAAAACTGAAAGAAGAAGAAGTGGTGGATGTTGAACAGAGCAGCAGAAAACTGGCTGCAGTCTGGCTGTATTCTCCTGCTCTCGGCTGCCACCGTGGATGTCGTTGTTTTGTTTATTGAGTCAAACCTGAAGTTTACTTTTAAAAACATGCATTGATTAGTCAGCATAGCTGCATTTTGCTAGACTTTTCATTGTCTGTATTGAGATTTTTCACAGTTTGGCAGATCTTTTCCAGGTATCTTATCCCTTTTAATGATTCCTGAGCTCATCTATGTTTCCACTTCACCTGGAGGAAACTTGCCCCCCCTGTACATGAACTATCCTAAACAATTCACTCTCTGGAAAGATGAGGACATCCATGGGGCTGGGGTTACTGTGAGAGGAAACGCCACATAAATTCCTTCAAACTGAGGAAAATACATGTATGTACATGTATATATATTTTTATGTCCAGTTCTGTTTGCTGATCATCAAGCCCATTCCTCCTGGTAACCCAGTGATCTTTTTCATTCCCTGGGGTAAGATTACTAGCACCTCTTCATTCCTTGGGGTGAGCATTGAATGACCCAGGAGCAGAAGTTATCATTAACATTTTGGTGGACTGGATGTTTAGTTTTAAGCCACACCGTCTTGTGGCCATGCCCCTAGTATCCAAAGTCATGGTAGGTAATATTGATGTCCACCTCCTATGTGTGACATAATTGTAGCTTGCCTGCCTTGTGTGATTTGCTTCTCCCCAGGGACTGTAACACAGAAGCTTGCCTAGACACATGGGCTCCACTCCACTCCCTGAGGAGAGGCATGCTCGCTAAGCTTGGTCATTCCTTCCCCAGGCCAGTTCTAATAGGTGCCTGAGCTATTAATTGATTATAGTTAGTGCTTTAACCACATATCCCAACAGAGCTGGCATAAGTGAAATCCAAAATGATGTCCAGGCTTTAGAAGATCATTGGAGTTCTGGCACCCTTTTAACCAAAAAAGGGAATTAGACAGTAGTTGGTGGTGTCTGAAAAAAAGCTGAGTAGATGTTGTGTTCCATATACAGAGCAAGATGCAAGCTGTGGGAATGATTTGATGGAATACCATGTATCCTTTGTGGCAGTTTGTTTATAAACTGGGTACACAAAGTGATCAAACTGGGCATTTTCAGTCATAATCTGGGCTACTGACAAAAAATTTAGTCAAATAACATAGCAGTATAAAAATCATTTTCATTCAATGATTTTTTTATAATTTTATAGAACTGTAAATAGTTTATTTTACTAACCCACCACTGCTGCCTGCTTATAATATATAAGCAGGTCTTCTTGGCTCTTCTGTTTCCGGTGCCTTTCCCATTTTACTAAGCTGTTAAATAAGACCTTCGGTGATGTAAATAGCATGGCCCTGAATGTTTAAGTAGATTAAGTAAACTAAGATAGTTATGGTTTATTGGAGTGCCACTGACGAATGCAAGCTGACCATCTTGGTAATGGAAAGTCCAGCAGAGAGAGAGAAAAAGAGAGGACATTTTAGTAAGTACTTGGTCTTTTTTTCTGTCATAATAAACTGTTCTTGAAGTGGTAAGGACATTATACACTGGTCTGCCATCTGCAGTGCTGATTGCGTTCGAAGCAGCACACATAATCTGTGAATAAAAGACAAAACCTGATGCAATACATCGCCACTGCCACTTTCATACACAAGCAGTTTGCATCATTTCAAGACCTCTGAAGCTCCTTCCTTGGGAATAAATTCTCAAGCAAGCAAAATCCGTTACAACTGAAAAAGAAGGTGAGAAAGAAGATTAATGATGAAAGGTGAGGAGAGCAGAATAGCAATGAACCTAGAAAGGAAATGAATGACGATGTAGCAGAACTCATAAATGAATATAAAAGAAAAGTAGCCATTTGTACAAAAATAGTCGAGAGAGAAAACGTAGGAGAACAAAAGAAAGACAGCAGTGAGGTGAGATTAAGATATCAGTGATGTGCAGATTCATGAAAGACTCAAAGGAAAGACTTTTCAAAGTGCTGTGTGTTTTCTGTAAAAAGCCTTTACTGTCATAATTTATTTGAGTATAGCTAATGATCCAAAGTTTTAACACTGTTAGATTTTTAAATAGCTATGACAACAATAAGCAGAAATTAGGAAAAATAAGGAATATGAAAAATTATCTTTGCATGTGGTGTAAAGCACATTGAAGTAGTGATATGTGAACTCTTACAGCTTGTATTTTGGCACTATTAAACCTCCAAATTATACCCACACCACCATCACACCATGTTGCGTTTTATATTTGTTTACATTGCAGGTGAAGTTTGATTTTCCAAATTGCTGGTAGGTGTACAAGCAGTCCATGTGAAAGTGAGAGAAATTGTCTGTGTGTTTGGGAATGTGTGTGTTTTGGTACATATAAGCATGTGTATGTGTGTGATTCTTTCAGTGTGCATCTGTGAAAAGTACGTTTGGAGATCCAGGACTTGTTGGTGTCCATAATCTGCTATGTGCCACCTTCTTCCCCTACATCTCCTAAAGGATGATCTGTTCACATCTGCCTGATATGGTCTTGTGTAACAGTATCACATGTGCCTGTCTCTTACGGACTCAAATGAGCACTCTCTAATGTCTGGCTACATGCTTTCTCCTCCACCTCATGCACCATTTTTGTGTCATTCTTTGGATGCCTTTTGGCAGCCAGATTTGTCTGTCCTTTTGCGGTATCCATAACTGCGTAAACTGTGCAAGATGTCGCCTGACCAAGGCATAGACGAGGGATATGGGTTGAAGATCAACAGCCAGTTTGTCAAGAATGTATTTCCGAGGAACTTGAAAAACAAAACTCTCATGGGTTATGGGAGAAAAGTCCCTCATATCCACATGAAGGAAGCTTACTCCTGTATATAACTGTTTCCAAGATTGCATAGGTCAAGGACTATTTTGCAGCTGCAGACTCGTAATAAAATGGGCATTAATCTCTCAGCAAAATATCCCACAAAGTGGGAACATTTTCTTTTTGTTTCTGAAGTCTCTAAAACTTTTCCACTTTGTTCTTAGTGGTCTGGACAGCCATATGTTCTATTTACTTGTTTAATATTTATTATGTATATGGGCTGATCTATGGACTCTTTTCAGGTATGACCTCAGTAAAAGGAGTTTGTCATTTTGGCTAAGTATACAGATGTGATGCAACAAAAAAGAATGTACAGTCAGTAACTAAAGCATTAGGGTAATTGTACAGTAGCAGAGGCAGGAAAAAATGCAGAGCTACAATCATTCAAAGTCCTAGACAAGTAGAGCAGCAAAGATCCTTTCTCATTCACTTCTGTAGCTTAGCCCTGTCTACTGCCAGTCTCCTTCCATGCTGGGTCTCTGGGCTGCCTTGAATCATTCAAGTGCTTTAAAGGCAGACCACACATTGTACTTTCCTTGCAGCGTAATTCGATTGTGGTACTGAACTAACAGTTTTCAGAGCCATGATTTGTTTATTTGTTTGTTTGTTTATATTTTGTTGACTAGCTTAACCCTATTGGGCTAGGCCTGTTTTTGAAAGGGGATCTGGGAGACTGCAATAACAGATATATTCTTGACAATATTATAGTATGCAGAATTTAAGGCTAACATTTAGAAATACCTGTATTCAAGTAAGAATGATTTATATTACAGAGGTTATGATTTATGAGTAAGCATTTTAAGTGATTTTAACTAAATAATTAAGACAAAAAGCTGCTTTACATTTACAATTGAACAGATTTTCTTAAATTTAAGTTTTCTTTGGCTGTAATCTACGGGCAGTTGCTGATGTTCTTCGTGTTTCACTGTTGCAGTCATCACATTAGGGTTACCCCTGCTGGGATAGCCCTCGGCCAGCCTGAATACCAGAGACTTAGTATTTCTGCGTCAGTTGCTGTCGCTTGGAGACTGATGTCAGGTCGTCAGTGGTATAAAGGAAGGCAGCCGATGCCATTATACCAGTCTTTCTTGCCATGGAGCCCGAAGCAGAATCAGTTTGCATGAGTGCCGGTCGGCCACTACCTGAGTTTCATTTCCAAACTGAAGTTGAAGTCTTTGAAAGCTAAGTACCCCATTGGGGATCCTTTTATCTTGCATTAACCAATGTCAGAAAAAGTTAATAATCGTCTCGCCTGTGGAAAGCAAATACCACACTGGGAATTCTACTCCTACCATGTCACTTGTCAAGGCACAGACCACGACGTCCCCTGTTGTCAGTTCTGTGCTTTGTTTAACACCAGAACTATTTATTGTTGGGTCCTTATTGTAGCCAGATATTTCCATTTTGACACTAGACCTTCTGAAAAAACGTAAAGATAAAGACAGTGACAGACCACACAGGACTAAACCTTCTGACGATGCTACCACCAAGCTGGTCGTCAGTCCTCTGGAATTCAGTGAGGTGCTTTTGCAGCCCCTGATGCCTGCTTTAGTTAATTCACAGGCCTCTACTGAGACCCTTTCAGAGTCCAGTATGCCACAGAACTCTTCTTCATCTAAGGATCCTGCAGTCATCTCTACCTTGGATGGATCCGGAGCCGCTGTGCAGGCACCGGCTTCTGAGGAAGTCCTTTGCAACACCAAATCCAGACATAAACCAACGCCTTCTTTTACGGCTACCATTCTTTCTAAAACAACCGAGTTCTTTAGGCCCAGGGATCGGACCACCCCCAAGAAACCAACTTCCATCCATTCTTTGGCTCCTGCTCCCTTGCCTCACTCACAAATGCTTAAAATGGCAGAGGACCTTATCATGCTGATTAGGGGAGGCCAAGCCACTCCCTCAAAAAGAAAAAGAGATCTGTCCCCAGTAGTTTTGTCTGAACAAGAGTCAGATGAATCCGATGCATCTGACTATGAAGACATGCAGTCCTTCTCTACATAAGAGGATTCTGATGCAGAGGAATCTGTTCCTTCAGCCTCTCCTCCAGGAATCATTTCAAATAGGAGTGTCAAGACTACCCACAGTCTAAAGGTTCCTGGACCTTCCACAGCACAGGCCCTTAGCCATCCCCCCAAGTCCTAGATGTAGTGGATGATGTCTTCCTTGAATCCAGCTTGATTCCAGACACCCTCCCTCCTGCTCCCAGAAAGTCAGACAGGTACTACAGAGTCCATGACTCTCACAAATATCTCTTTAAAAATCCAACAGTGGACCCTGAGGTCATTACTCAAGGCCCAAAAGGGGTTAAAGCTACTTAAGCTAAGAATCCCACCCCCTCAGACAGGGATTCCAGAGTACTGGACAGATGGGGTACAAAAAGTATACACCTGAGCCGCTCTTGCTATCAGGACACTAAATTGTCAGTTCCATATGCTTAAGTATCAGTAACATACCTTGGAACTCCTTAAACAAAAAATTTCCTCCTTTTTTGCATGGGCAGAATCTAAAGATTTACAGGAATTAATGCACTCTGTTGGTCAAGTAACTAAACACACTTTGCACTGCAGTTTTGATGCCCTAGAAGCTTCTTGTAGGGCAGCAGTCACTGAATCTGTCATTAGAAGACATGCATGGCTTAAGGAACAACCCTTGCCAGACCATGTCAAATCAAAATTGATGGATGCACCCTTGCACAAAGATAACTTATTTGGTACTATAGCAGAAGAGGTCTTAAAAAAGATGAAAGAAAAAGCAAAATCTATACAGACTGTTAAAGATTTCTTACAGGTACAGCCCCCTAGGTTCAGCAAACATTTTCCTTCCAAGCACTGGTCCTTTCCTGCACCTAGTAAACAGGGCCAGCCTAGGCCCCGTGGAAACAGACCACCAAGATAGCAGTCCCATGGGTTGCAGAGATCTAAGCAGTGGACTGCCTCCACTTCAAAACCAGGGAGTTCTAAGCCACCCCCTCATGGTAAAAACTCACAATGACTTACCCCCTCCCTGCCTCGCTTCTGCCCATCATCACATACCCCTAGGAGGAAAACACTCCTTTCACTCAAGCGCCTGGGCCACCATTACCAAGGACCAATGGGTTCTGAACATTGTGTCTCAGGGGTACAAATTCTCCTTCCACACCCTTCCAGTCCCAAAAGGGTTCCCAGATCTACCATCAAATCAGTGGGCAGACTCTCAAAAGCAAATCCATACCCTGCTCTCCTTGGGAACAGTAGAACACGTTCCTGCAGAGCAGATAGGCCAAGGCTTCTACTCCAGACTTTTCTGGTACCCAGAAAAGAGGGCACCTGGGGGCCCATCCTTGATCTATCCATTCTAAACACCTTCCTGGTGATCTCAAAATTCAAAATGCTCACCCTCCAGCAGCTGCTACCCATGCTGTCTAAAGATGCTTGGCTTGCACCCTGGACCTAAAAGAGACCTACCTCCACATTCCCATCAGGGAGTCCTGCAGAAAATATCTTCGCTTCAGGGCAGGATCTCAACACTTTCAGTTCTCTGCACTTCCCTTTGGCTTATCTAATGCTCCCAGAGTTTTCACCAAATGCATGGCTCTGGCCATTGCTTTTTGCAGACAAAGAAATATTCAAATTTACCCCTACTTAGACAACTGCCTTATTCAGGCAGACAGCCAGGAAAAGCTGCTCAAAGACCTGGCCTTTGTAAAGGATCTACTAACCTCCGTAGGGTGCACAGTCGATGAAAAGAAATCCAAACAGGTACCCACCAAAAGGATAATCTTCCTGGGAGCAAGTCTGGACACAGCATCCCAAATGGCATGCCTAACACCAGAGAAACAAAGTTTCCTATCAGCTTACTTCTCTCAACTGGCCACCAGGCCCCAGCTTTCTGCAAGGGAAATCCTGCAAGCCCTGGGGTACATGGCATCTTGCATACTCCTTATTCCATATGCCAGACTGCATATGAGGAAACTACAATGGTACCTAAAGAGCCTTTGGTGTCAACACTCTCAAGATCTGGAAACTCTTTTACCTATTATTCGTTGCCTGAGGGAGGAATTTCTTTGGTGGGCAATGGCCTATTCCCACAACAAGGGACTTCCCTTCTCCCCACACCCTACTGCTCAGACCCTCACCACAGATGCATCAGACTATTCTTGGGTGCACACCTGGATGGCAGGTGCATACAGGGCCAATGGAACCCCCAGCAACTTCCCCTACACATCAATCTAAAAGAGATGATGGCTGTGCAGCAGGCCTTGATAGCTTTCAAACCCCTTCTCTCTCCAGGGGTTCTCCTGATCAAAATAGACAACACCACAGTGATTTGATACATCAACAAGCAGGGAGGGACTCACTCCTACCTGCTGTGCAGGCTGGCCATGACCCTTTGGTTCACAGCCTCTGGCTTGCATCTACACCTGTTAGCACAATACCTGCCAGGCTCTCTCAACTCCTTGGCAGACCAATTAAGCAGAAAACTGTTGGACCCCCACAAGTTGCAGCTCAACAGAAACACCTTCTTACTAATAACTCAGAAATGGAGAACCCCGGAGGTCGATCTCTTTGCCTCCCACACCAAACATCAGCTCATCAAATTCTGCACCGGGGAGCATCACTGCATGGCATGGAAAGTAGATGCCCTGTCCTTCCCCTGGGTAAACCTCTCGGTCAATGCCTTTCCTCCCCTACCTCTCATTCCCAAGGTACTGATCAAAATAAGGGAGGAAAAACCAAGGACCATTCTCATAGTTCCAGACTTGCCCAGACAGCACTGGTACCTCTTGCTGCGCAGTCTGTCCCCACTGCCCCCATGGAATCTTCCTCAGATCCCCAACCTCCTAACTCAGAGGGAAGGGGAATTCATGCACCCCCAATTGCAGACACCCAGTTTGGCAGCTTGGCTTATAACCTGACCAATCTGCCCTCCTCAGTAAACAGGTTCTGGATGTTATCCGAGAGACCAGATGCCCTAGCACCAGAAAGTATCATGCAGATAAATGGAAAAGGTTCTGCACCTGGATCCAGGCTAAGGGGGCCAATACGGCATAGCCCTCCATCCCTCTCATACTTAGCTGGCCTACTACACAGTGGTCTGTCTTTCTCCTCTATAAAAATTCATGCCTCTGCTATTTCCGCTCATTTTCCCACTGAGCAGCCTCTTTTTTCACACCCTCTAATCAAGCAGTTCCTCAGAGGGGCTAACAACTTGAGGCCCCCCAGAAGGACAGCAACACTGGCTTGGGACCTTAACTTTGTCTTGGAAAAGCTCACCCTGCCTCCATTCAAACCAGCTTCTTCTGCAGAGCTAACATTTCTCTCCTGGAAGACAGCCTTCCTCCTGGCCATCACTTCAGCCAGAAGAGTCTCTGAGCTGCAAGCACTCATGGCAGTGGAACCCTTCATCATCTTCCATGCAGACAGGGTATCCCTCAGAACTAATCCATCCTTCATGCTCAAGATGGCGTCCAGTGTGGCTCTCAACCAATCCATCCATTTGCCACCTTCTTTCCTAACCCTCAAAATAAGGGGGAAAGGATCACACACTTGCTAGATAGGACTAAACCCTTCAGAAAATCTGAGCAATTGCTGGTTAGCTTTGCTTCAGAGGCAGAGGGCAATACCATCTCCAATCAAACCATTTCCAAATGGATAGCACACTGCATCCATTTCTGCTACAAACAGCATGGCAAGCCACCCCCAGGGAGTCAGGACACACTCCACCAGAGCAGCCTCCACCTCTGCAGCTTTCCTCAGAGGAGTCCCCACCAGGGACATCCTGGAAGCTGCCACTTGGACACCTGTTCACACCTTTACCAAACATTACCACCTGCCTCTCTTTTCTAAATCCAGGGCAGGTTTTGCTTCTGCAGTCTTGCAGGGCATGCTAGCCAGCCCCTAGCTTTCTTGACTGCCTCCACCTATTTCCTCAGCTTTGGGAATCTACCCAAATGTGATGACTGCAACAGTGAAACACGAAGAACATAGTACAGATGTTCATCGTGCATACAGCTGCAGTCATAACAGAAGGGTTATCCTGCTGTCAGGCGGGTCCTCGGTCGGCCGAATTCCAAAGTCTAGGTCCGGCGTCGGTTGTCATCGCTTCTTCCCTGACGTCAGTGCAACAGGGGTATAAAAGAGGCAGCCGATGCCATTTTCTTCAGTCTTTCTTGCCGCGCCGTGCCCGAAGCAGAAGCAGTTCACAAGTGCCAGTCGGCCAGCTCCTGAGATTTACGAAAGTATTTCAGCTGAAGTCTTCTTGAAAGCTAAGTACCCTGTTGGGGAAACTTTTCTTGCCTCAGACCGATGTCAGACAAAGTTAATAATTGCATTTCATGTGGGAAGCAAATACCGTATAAGGATTTCCACTCTTTCTGTATACCTTGCTTAGGCCCAGACCACGACGTCTCGGCCTGCCATTTTTGTGCTAGATTCAATAAGCGCACTATTAAGCGTCGGGCGGAGTTCGCCCTTCACTTTTTTGGCAAAAAATTTAATTATATTATGTAGTCGGATACTCCGACTCCAGTTTTGAGCAAAAACGCAAAGATAAGGACTGACATACGAGGTCCGCACCACCTACTGAAACCACGCTAAGGCCGACTACCGGTTCTCCAGTACTCAGCGAGGCGCCTACGCAGCCCCTGAGTACCAATGACAATGCATTACCGGTGTCTTCAGTACCCGAGGTCGCAGGCTCCTTGGCCCCCATTCCTACTACAGATCCCGACGCCACTCCTGGCGGGGAAACTCAGAATTTAGACAGGCCTGCCATTTCTTAAGGGGTCTTCAGGCCTTCCTCCTTCTCCATTAAAGCCTTCACTAAATCTAAAGCAGCCATGAAAACCAAAAAACAGGTTCCTCAGACCCCCTCTCAAGGCACCACGCCTAAAAAACAGATGCTTAAAATGGCTGAGGATTTGATTACTCTTATCAGGGGTTCTCAACCCCCTCTGACAAAAGGCCCAGATTAGAGGAAGACTACCCTTCCTCAGATCAAGCTTCTATTACCTCAGAACTATCTGAGGACCAGGATTATGCCTATTCTCCATTCGAAGACTCTGATGCAGAGGAGTCTATTCCCTCGGTCTCCCCCCCCTGAGGACTTCTCTTTTGGGGAAACCCTGCATACATTGAGGGAACACTTTCACTGGGAAGGCCAAGATTTCTCAGATTCCAAGAAAAGGCCCAGGGAATTTCTTCTGCTCCCCCAGCATAGGCCTCTGGCTATCCCCCCTGTTTTAGATATATTGGATGATGTGTACACAGAAGCCAGCCTTAATCCAGATTCTTTGCCTCCAGCTCCTGTTAAACCAGACAGGTATTACCGGATTCCTGACTCTCACCAGTTCCTATATAAAAGCCATACTGCTGACCCAGAAACAATTTCACAGGGACCCAAGGGAATTAAGGCCTCTACTGCTAAAAATCCATTACCTTCAGAGAGAGATTCCAGAGCTTTAGAAAGGTGGGGGGAAAAAGGTGTACACCTCGGCCACTTTAACCATGAGGGCATTAAACTGTCAGTTCCATATGTTAAAGTATCAACAGTTTTTGATATCTCAGCTGAAAAGCAAGATGACACAACCAGAACAACCAGATTTAAAAGAGTTGCAGGATTTGTTGCATGGTGCAGAGCAAGTGGGTAAACATACCTTGCAGTGGTTTTGATGCTTTAGAGGCCTCATGTAGAGCTGCTGTTACGGGGTCTGTTATACGTAGGCATGCTTGGTTCAAAGAGCAAACCTTACCAGATCATGTCAAAGCTAAATTATTAGATGCACCTCTTCAAAAAGATGTATTGTTTGTTGTTAAAGCTGAGGAGGTGCTAAAGAAAATGGAGGAAAAAGCGAAATCAATGCAAACAGTGAAAGATTTCCTGCAGGTACAGCCTCCACATTTCAGCAGAAACTGGCCTTCAAAAAATTGGTCCTTTCCAGCCACGGACAGACCTCAAAGGGGCAGATACAGGTGCCCAGGGGGCAGAGGGCAACCTCAAGGATCTTTCAGAGCCAGACAGGGCAAGCACCAACCCCAAGAGGTGGAGAAGATAGATCACAGTCTTTTAGAAAACAGACACAATGACTTCCCCCTACACCTGCCAAGTAAAGCTTTAATGGCAGCACCTTTGGGCGGAAAACTGACATTATTCTCAAAAAATTGGCATATTGTTACAAAAGACAAATGGATTCTGGACATTATAGACAGAGGCTACAGGTTCCACTTTCACACCCTTCCAAAAATGAGAGGCATGCCAAACCTGACACAAAATCAAAGGGCAGAGGCACAAAAACAAGTTTCAGCTCTCATGGACATGAAAGCAATTCAGGAGGTACCTGCAAAAGAACAAGGTCAAGGGTTTTATTCCAGACTATTCCTGGTATCGAGGAAAGACAAAGATTGGAGAACTATCTTAGACCTATCCATCCTAAACACATATCTACAGGTGCCAAAATTCAAGATGCTCACATTACAGCAGCTTCTTCCCATGCTGGGAAAGGAGTCTTGGCTGGTAACATTGGACCTCAAGGAGGCATACCTGCATGTCCCTATCAGACAACATTGCAGAAGATACCTCCGATTTCTTGCAGGTTCAACCCATTACCAATTCTCTGCATTGCCCTTTGGGCGCAGTAGATAAGCCAGAGTGTTTACAAAATGCCTGGCATCAGTAATCGCCTTCTGCAGACTACAAGGGATACAAATCTACCCATATCTGGATGACTGCCTGATCCAAGCGGACAGCAAGGACATACTTCTGAAACACCTGGCGTTTGTAATAAAACTGTTGAATTTCCTGGGATACACAGTCAACAAAAAGAAATCAAAACTAATACCCTCTCAACAAATAATTTTCCTGGGTGCCAGCTTGGATACAACCACCCAGATGGCCTACCTCATGCCAGACAAGCAAGGGCAACTGTCTCAATACTTCAGAAAAATGGCAACTTACACCAGGCTAACTGCAAGGAAAATCCTGCAGACTCTGGGATTCATGGCATCTTGCATCCTACTAATCCCATGTGCAAAGCTGCATATGAGGAAACTTCAATGGTACCTGAAAAACTTATGGTCTCAACACAGCCACAGCTTGGAAACAATTATCCCACTCATTCCATGCCTTCAAAAGGAATTTTTGTGGTGGACTCAAGCTTGCCAAAGAAACACAGGTCTTCCTTTCTGTGTACCTCAAGCAACTCAAATCATCACAACAGACGCCTCAGACTATGCCTGGGGAGCACACATGACAGATCAGTGCATTCAGGGAAAAGGGACCCGAAAAGAGAAGCACCTTCACATCAACCAAAAGGAGATGCTAGCCATGCAAAAGGCTATTATGACCTTCAAAGACCTACTGCATCCAGGCCAGCTATTGATAAGGACAGACAACCACCACAGTGATGTGGTACATAAACAGGGGGGGACTCATTCATACCCCCTGTGCAGGCAAGCCATTACCCTATGGAACACAGCACTGGAATTGCAAATTCAACTGCAGGCACAATTCCTGCCAGGGAAGGAAAACACACTGGCAGACAACCTAAGCAGAAATATGACAGATCTACACGAATGGAAGTTGCATCCTCAACCTTTCACAAAGATAACTCTGGCATGGGGACAGCCAGACATAGATGTCTTTGCTACCCACAGAAATTGCCAGTTGAAAAAATTTTGTTCAAGGACCTATCATCCACACGCCTGGAAAGTGGACGCACTTTCCTTCAATTGGGCAACATTGACAGTCTATGCCTTCCCACCTCTTCCTCTGCTGCCCAAAGTTCTTTTAAAAGCCAGAGCAGAGAGGCCAAAAATTATTCTCATCGCTCCAGACTGGCAAAGACAACACTGGTATCCACTCCTGTGGAGCCTGACACATTCCCCACCATGGATCCTACCTCTAGTCCCTCTTCTGTTGTCCCAGCACAACTACAAAACCCTTCACAGCCATCTCAAAACTCTAAATCTAGCTGCATGGAGAATTCCTTGATTTCCCAACAGTTTCTCCTCTCCAAGGAGGTGCAGGATGTCATCTTGGAGGCCAGAAGACCTTCTACTAGAAAGGCTTACTCCGCCAAATGGAAATGATTTTGTGCCTGGAATCGAGAAAAGGGACAGAATCCTTGGGTAATAAATATACCTCAAATTTTACAGTACCTAGCTGAGATGTTAAACAATGGACTTTCCTTCTCCTCCATCAAGATCCACGCTTCAGCCATTTCTGCACAATACAACACAGATCCTCCATTATTCTCTTACTCTCTCTTAAAGCAGTTCCTCAGAGGGGCAAAGAATTTAAAACCCCCAAGGAAACCACCAGTCCCTGCTTGGGACCTCAACTACATATTGGAAAAGCTGACCCTTCCTCCCTTCGAGCCAGCTTCTTCAACAGAGTTACAGTACTTGTCATGGAAAACAGCCTTTCTTCTGGCTATCACCTCAGCACGCAGGGTTTTGGAGCTACAGGCCCTCATGGCTGTGCAACCATTCATCATTTTCCATCAGGACAGAGTTTCCTTACGAACCAATCCTACCTTTATGCCAAAGGTAGTATCCAGTGTAGCTTTGAATCAGACTATCCACTTACCTACCTTTTATCCTAATCCACAAAACAAGGGGAAAGACTACTACATTCCTTGGACATTCACAGACAACTTTTTTACTACTTGGACAGAACAAAGTCATTCAGGAGATCTGGGCAACTCTTTGTGTCCTATGCTGTAGGTGCTCAGGGAAAGGCTATTTCCAAACAGACCATTTCAAAATGGATAGCCCACTGCATACGTTTTTGTTACTCATTCCATGGAAAAACTGTGCCTGCATGCATCAGATCCCACTCCACCAGAGCCACAGCTACCTCTGCAGCCTTCCTCAGGGGGGTCCCTACCAAGGACATTTTGGAAGCAGCCACCTGGAGTTCAGTGCACACTTTCTCCAAGCACTATCACCTTCCACTATACTCAAAATCTAGAGCGGGCTTTGCCACTGCAGTCCTGCAGGGCATCTTAGCCCCTCCTAATTCCACTTAGTGCCTACCACCCTTACTTAGCTTTGGGATTCTACCCATCTGTTATGACTGCAGCTGTATGCATGATGAACATAGTACAGTTTTGTACCTACCATAGATGTAGATGTCCGAGTGCTCATACAGCTGCAGTCCAGGTTTCCCTCCCTCCATCCCCTCTTAGGACAGGCCTTATGACAAACACTTTTCATATAACCTTTTTGGGGTATTCTTTTATGGTGTATTTGCTTGCAACTACTGTTTTTGATTTATCATCATTGCATCTTTGCATAACATTATGTTTGCCTTCCTTCTGGGGGCACCTGACATCTGGGGCAAGAAAAACTGAAGAAAATGGCGTCCGCTGCCTCTTTTATACCCCTGCCACACTGACGTCAGGGAAGAAGCGACGACAACTGACGCCGGACCTAGACTTTGGAATTCGGCCGACCGAGGACCCGCCTGATGGCAGGATAACCCATCTGTTATGACTGCAGCTGTATGAGCACTTGAACATCTACATTTATGGTAGGTACAAAACTGTACTTTGTGTACACTTACCATGAATGTAGATGTTCGAGTGTATTCACTGTTGTAGTCCTGGTTTCCCTCCCTCCGTCCACCTTTTTCTTTTCGTTACCTTTCTTCTTTGTTGTTCTCTTTTCCTTACAAGGGACATATTGGTATTTTTTTTCCACTGGTGGGGTCCTGCCACTAGAGCCTGGCCTTCTACTTTGGGGGCTCCTGACCAGTTAGGGCAATAAAAACTGATGTAATGGTGTCGGCTGCCTTCTTTTATACCATTGACACCCCAACGTCAGTCTTCAAGTGACAGCAACCATCGCAGAAATACTAAGTCTCTGATATTCAGGCCAGCCGAGGGCTACCCCAGCAGGGATAACCCTAATGTGATGACTGCAACAGTGAAGACACACTAACATCTGCATTTGTGGTACGTGTACACAACTGTACTTTCTACCTTCCAACAAGAATCTGACACTTTATTAACTGACTGTTACCAGATGTTAAAGATTTAGCCAGCTGTGTTAGCTGTTCACTGTTGATCACCTTCCTGCTGTTTTGCCATTGGTTTTACTCCTTCCTTCTGGTACTTTACTTGATGGTTACTGGGAACCAAGTGCTGTACTTTGCATTTGTCTTCAATGAACCTAAGTTGCTACCTTCTGACCGAATTTTTCATTAGACTAATTTCCTTTCCTCCACTAGTTACCTAACTCTGTGTCATCATTTCCTCATCCTCCACTACTTACCTAACTATGTGTCATCATTCCCCATCCTCTACTACTTACCTAACTCTGTGTCGTAATTTCCCCATCCTCCACTGCCTATCTAACTTTGTGTAATCAGTGAAGGGGCTGTGTATTTTCTCTTTTTCCTCTGGTATGTCTTAAACAAGTGCACAAAAGTGTGCAGGATGCAGAACCAACCCCTGCACTACTCTACTAATCCCCACCATGATTCTTGATATTGCCCCTCCTCTCACCGCAGTTGTCTGTATCCTTAATTTTAGCAGTCCAATTCCCCACTCTTGCTTTACTCTAACCCTTTCCCAGCCTCTCCAGTTTTCACAGGAACACCATGTGTGGGGTGTTCTGCTGTAAACTAGTCATAAAGCTGGATCATTTTTAATTGACAGTTGCTTCTGTTAATGGACCTTTGTTGGCCTTTAAGAAACAGTCAATTATTCCCCTCAAAAGATGCTCCACAACTTTGATTAATACTACTGTCAAGCTGGCAGGCCTCTTGCTCCCTACAATGTTCCTTTTCTTCCATGTACAAGGGTGCCATACTTGATTCTTCCACTGATCTGTTGAGCCTCTGTTTAAGGAGATAAGTCATTGATGTGGCAAGATTCCCAGGGACTTTGAGAGGCAGCCCTGCAGTTCCCCATGCTTTATCTTCTCTTAGGGCAGCTAGTAACCTCTTAACTTCCTTTCTCTTATTCCTTTTGTCTCTCTACTGCCATCTCCACAATAATTTAAAACTCTCCTCTTGCTTGTCTTCTTAAAGATAAAATTGTTGTTTTCATTTTTTTCACTCGTGCTTTTTCTGTCATCTGTGTTCTTCCAATTTTGCTGTGTCTTGCCGGGTCTGTCCCTCACCTCCTTTGCTGACCTTTTGCTTGACTCCTACTGTGCTTCCTTTACCTCCCCTTCTTCTTTCACTTCCAGTGTCTTTCTGTCATATCACCATCAAATTCCTAGTTAGCTGCATTGTCTGTCTCATTTTTCTGCCTCTTCCTCAAAGCCTTCTCTGTAGTCCTAAGTATTTTTTCCCTGGAAGATGGTGACATCTGTGCAGTCACTGAAACATGGTCAAGGAAGATGCTGACATCTGTGCAGTCACTGAGACATGGTTCAGGGCTGTGGACAACACCTTGGCTGTGCAAGGCTACAGTGCCTTCCACATGTTCAGACCTCAAAATTAGAACAAGCATGAAAGAACCAAATGTGGAAGTGCATCCATCTTCAGTAAAGCTAAATACACCTTGAGACTGGTTAAACATTATGACTCTCTTGAGCTACTTTAGGTCAAACTAACTATAGGCAAAATATCCTACCACATTATTGTTGGCTATAGGTCCCCCACCATGAGTCAAGAGAAACATAGCACCTACCTGGACCCTACTGAAGTCACTCACCATACAGCCAAACATCTTGGTCATAGGTGATTTCAACTATCCTTATATTGATTGGGTGACGTACATGAGCACAAACATGATCGCCTAGAGGTTCCTGGACTTTGTCAGTAGAAATGCCCTGGGACAGGTAGTCCACACCCCCACAAAGGGTTGAAATGTCCTAGAGTTAATACTCACCAACATTGGGGGGGTGACTGCCCCTTTTGCATGTACCTCACCAGACACCTGCAGAAGCTGTAGAGACCACAGAAGTTTCTCACAAGGAAAATTCAGGGCCTCCAAACCATATCTTACATGGACAGACTGAAAGCCCTTGTCACTGTACTTTGTGTTTTAGAGGCTGCTGAGAGGCAACTTGTGCCCAGTCTACAGGGCAGTCTCCAGAAAGTATAGTTGTGTACACTTTCCAAAAATGTAGATGTTCAAGTGTATTCACTGTTGCAGTCATCACACTTGGGTTATCTGCCTGCAGGTAGCCCTCAGTCGGCCCAAATACTAGAGTCTTTAGATTACTGCATTGGATGCTTTCTCCTCTTCCATGACGTCAGGTCATCAGGGGTATAAAGCATGCAGCCAATGCCATTACATCATTATTTCTTGCCCCAGATGTCAGGAGCCCCCAAAATAGGAAGCAATCACATGGTGTGGTACACCTCCAGTAGAAAGTAAATACCATTGCCATAAGATATGGCCGAAAAAGAGGATAGGTAGAAAGCATAGAAAAGACAGGGGGCTGGAGGGAGGGTAACCAAGACTGCAACAGTGAATACACTCGAACATCTACATTTATTGTAAGTGTACACAACTGTACCATGATGTCCTTCAAGGATGCATCTGCAGTCATAACATATGGGTTGTCCTGCCTCAGGCAGCCGCCAGTCGGCGGATTCCAAAGTCTGGGTCTGGCCTCGGCTGATGTCGCACTTCACCCGACGTCATAGCTCCTGGGGTATAAAGGCATCACCGACGCCATTTTCCTCAGTCTTTCTTGCGCAGAAGCTGTTCCGGTCGGTCAGATCCAGAGATTTCAGCTACCGAAGACTTCGGCTGTTGGGGACTCTTTCTTGCCTCAGCCGATGTCAGACAAAGTAAATAATTGTTTAACTTGTGGGAAACAAATACCTCATAAGGATTTCCACTTACTGCCTTCCGCCCAGACCACGACGTATCAGCTTGTTTAGCCTGTGCTTCCTTCAACTGAAGAGTTTTTGGCTCCGCTTTTGCATATAAAATGCCATCGAGACTCCGACTACATTTTAGCTAAAACGAAAAGGACCGACACTCAGCTTCGCCCGCTGAAACCATGGTTAGGCCTACCATGAAGTGTCTCTGTTTCGCTGAAACTGAGACCTCGGTTCTCCGACAACCGAGGCCACACAGGCCCGCTGAGTCGGCTACAGAAATTCCTACTGAAGAAGCAGGCACACAAGATTTGTCCGACACCATTGACATCTCTACTCCTGCAGGGCAGCTAGAACCCTGCTTCTATGTCTATCAAGGCATTTTCCAGGGCTAAAGCAGCTAAACTTTCCAACGCCTTACCTACAAAAGCTCCCTCTCACAGACCTACCTCAAGTTCTCAGATTCTCAGCCTTGCTGAGGACCTTATTCTCTGATCAGAGGATCCCAACTCACCCAGACAGGGCCTCACAACCCCTCCTGAAAAGAGGCCTAGGTCTGAACCCCATGAACCTCTCTCCTCTGACTATTCCTCGGATGGTTCAGATTTATCTGACCATCAGGAAGGACCATACTCACCTTATGAGGATTCTGATGCAGAAGACTCCATTCCTTCTGCCTCCCCTCCAGAAGAATTTTCATTTGGAGAAACTCTACACTCAATGAGGGAACACTTCCAATGGCAGGGTCAGGATTTTTCTGATTCTAGGAAAAGGCTAAGGACTTTTTTACACTTACCACAGCATAGGCCTTTAGCCATACCACCTGTACTATCAGTTGTTGATGATGCATACAATGATGCCAGTTCTGCCCCTGATTCTCTTCCCCCGGCCCCTGCCAAACCTGACAGATACTACAGGGTCCCAGATTCTCACTTCCACTTGTATAAGGCCCATGCTGCAGACCCAGAAACCATTTCTCAGGGCCCTAAAGGTGTTGCAGCTGCCTCTGCCAAAACCCCCCTACCCTCTGAAAGAGAATCAAGAGCATTAGAGAGATGGGGTAAAAAGGTTTATACATCTGCTACTCTTTCTGCCAGGGCTTTAAACTGTCAATTTCACATGATACAGTACCAGGAATTTTTGTTAGATCAGCTGAATAAAAAGCTGTCCTCTCCTGAACCTTTAGACCGTAAGTCCCTTCAGGATTTGGTACACAACTCTCAGCAGGTCAGTAATCATTTCTTAAAATGTGGCTATGATGCACATTAGGACTGGCTAGCATGCCTTGTAAGACTGCTGTGGCAAATCCAGCTCTGGATTTAGAAAAGATAGGTAAGTGGTAATGCTTGGTGAAGGTTGGTACAGAACTCCAGGTTGCAGCTTCCAGGATGTCACTGGTAGGGACTCCCCTGAGAAATACTGTGGAGGTTGAGGTAGCCCTAGTGGAATGAGGTCCCTGTGGGTTAGGTTTTCCATGGTGTTTGTAGCAGAAACTGATGCAGTGGGCTATCCATTTAGAAATGGTCTGCTTTGAAATGGCCTTGCCCTCTGCCCCTGTAGCAAATCTGACTAGCAGCTGGTCAGAATTTCTGAAAGGTTTAGTCCTGTCAAGGTAGTACCTGAGCTGTCTGTGCATGTCCAAGGAGTATAGGATCCTTTCCCCTTTATTCCGAAGATTAGGAAAAAAGGCTGGCAAATGGATGGATTGGTTTAAAGCCACACTGGATACCACCTTGGGCATAAATGATGGGTTATTCCTGAGAGAAACCCTGTCCGCATGGAAGATAATGAAGGGTTCCACAGCCATAAGGGCTTGTAACACAGACACTCTTCTTGCTAAAGTGATGGCTAGAAGTAAGGCTGTTTTCCAAGAGAGGAATTTTAACTTTGTTGTAGCAGCAGGCAAAAAAAGGGGGAGCGTGAGCTTCTGTAGTACAAAGTTAAGGTTCCAGGCAGGAGTGGGAGCTCTCCTTGGGGGTCTTAAATTGTTAGCTCCTCTCAGGAACTGTTTGATCAGAGGGTGAGAGAAGAGGGGTTGGCGCAGTATTGTAATGAGCTGAGATGGCAGAGGCATGAATCCTTAATTGATGATAAGGATAGGCCTTTGTGGAGCAGCTCTGCTAGATAATCTAGGATTTGAGGTAAGGTGGGCACGGCTGTGTCCTTTCCTTGAGACTGGCTCCAAGAAAAGTATCTTTTCCACTTTTCTGAATAGGATTTTCTAGTACTAGGCCTCTTGGCCTCAAGGATGACATCCAGCACCTGTTTGCTGAGAGTTGCTGGTGATGTATTCAGGGAATAAACCAGGCTGCCAGGTTCAGGGTTTGCAGCTGAGGATGAAAAATCTGTCCCTCCTGCTGGGACAGCAGACAGGTGGTCTGATGTAGGTGCTAGGGTGGCACTGCTGTCAGACTGCTTAGGAGTGGGTACCAGTGCTGGCGTGGCCAGTCTGGTGCAATAAGGATTGTCCTTCGCCTGTCCTGTTTGATCTTGAGTAGTACTTTTGAAAGGAGAGGCAGAGGGGGAAAGGCATAGATTGAGAGGTTTTCCCATGTAAACGATACAGTATCCACTTTCCGTGCTTGGCTGTGGGGAATTCTGGTGCAAAATTTGACAGTTGATGGTTTTGGGGGGAAGCAAAGCAATCCACTTCTGGTGTCCCTTACCTGTGTATTAGAAGTTTGAATGAGTTGGGTTCCAGTTTCCACTCGTGGGTCCATTAGATTTCTGCTCAAGTCATCTGCCAGTGAATTTTGTTTGCCTGGCCGGAACTGAGGTTGCAGGTGCACTTGATAGCTCAAGGCTGTGTTCCACAGAGCCATGGCTAACCTGCAGAGTGGGTAGGAATGAGTCCATCCCCCTGCTTGTTTATGTACCACATAACTGTGGTGTTGTCTGTCTTTATCAAGAGTTTTCCTGGCAGGATAAGGCATTTGAAGGCTGTCAGTGCATTCAGTACAGCTAACATTTCTTTTTGATTGATATGCAGGTGAATTTGTCCTGGGCTCCATTTGCCTTGAGTGCATTTGCCTGCCATGTGAGCCTCTCCATGCATAGTCTGATGCGTCTGTTGTCAGGGTTTGGGTGGCGGGGGGTTGAGTGAAAGGGAGTCCCTTGTTGTGGTTGCAAGCCTCTGCCCACCAAAGGAACTCTGCCCTTAGGCAAGGAATGATAGGAATCACTGATTTCAGGCCCTGAGAATGTTGACACCAGAGACTTTTTAAGTACCATTGAAGTTTCATCATATGCAGTCTTGCATATGGAATTAGTAGAATGTATGAGGCCATGAATCCTAGGGCTTGCAGTATTTTTCTTGCAGACAGCTGGGTTTGGGTGGCCAGTAGTTTGAAGTAATTTGTCAAATAAACCTGCTTTACTGGAGTGAGAAATGCCATCTGGGAAGTTGTGTTCAAGCTTTCTCCCAGGAATACAATCTTTTGGCTGGGCACCAGATGTGATTTCTTTTCATTGATGATATACCCCAGGGAAGTTAGGAGTCTCTTTACAAATGTCAGGTGCTGAAGTAGCAATTCCTGACTGTCCACCTGAATTAGGCAATCGTCCAAGTTTGGGTAAATTTGAATATTTATCTGCCTGCAGTATGCAGTGGCTGGAGTCAGGCACTTTGTGAAAACCCTGGGCGCAGTAAATAAGGCAAAGGGAAGTGCAGATAACTGATAGTGCATAGAGCCTGCCCTGAAATGTAGATATTTCCTGCAAGATTCCCTTATGAGGATGTGCGGATAGGCTTCTTTTAAGTCTAGGGTGACCAGCCAAGAATCCTTGGCTAGCATTGGAAGCAGCTGCTGGAGTGTAAGCATTTTGAATTTTGGTACCACCAGGAAGGAGTTGAGAGTTGACAGCTCCAGAATAGGGCACCATGAGTTCTCTTTTCTGGGCACCAGGAACAGTCTGGAGTAGAAACCCTATCCCCTTTGCTCTGTTGGAACAGGTTGAATAGCCCTGATACTGAGAAAAGAAAGTACTTGCTTTTGGGCCTCTGCCTACTGGTTTGGAGGAAGGTCTGGCAATCCACTTGGGGTTGGCAGTGAGTAGAAGAAGAATCTGTATCCCTTTCATACAATGTTTAAGACCCATCGGTCTTGGGTAATATACTACCAGTTTTTTGCATGCAGGGCGAGTTTTCCTCCTAGGGATACAAGTACTTGGGCATGGTTGGGAAGGATGAAGGACAAGTCATTGTGAACTTTTTCCATGAGGGGTTGGCTTACCACTCCGTGTTTTTGAAGAGGGAGTACTCCATTGTTTAGATCTGTCCATACCCTGAGACTGTAGTCTTTGTGGTCTGTTGCCTCTGGGTTTGGACTGAGAAGGTCTGGGAGGGACTGGAAAGGACCAGTTTTTTGAAGGCCAGTGCCTACTGAATCTTGGTGGCTGTACCTGTAAGAAATCTTTAACAGTTTGCATAGATTTAGCTTTTTCCTCTATCCTTTTAAGAACAACTTCTGCTTTTGAGCCAAACAAACATTCTCGGTTTAATGGAGCATCTAATAATTTTGCTTTGACATGGTCTGGCAGGATTTGTTCCCTTTAGCCAAGAATGCCTTCTCAGAACAGACCCAGTGACAGCAGCCCTGCAAGATGCTCCTAAACAACACCGAAATGTATGTTTACCAACTTGGTTTGTCGAATGCATTAACTCTTGTAAGCACAATCAGGAATCGACAACTTTTTTTGTTTAATTAGTTCCATAATATGCTGCTGGTACTTCAACGTGTGAAACTGGCAATTTAAAGCCCTGATGGCAAGAGTTGCAGAGATATATACCTTCTTACCCCATCTGTCTAAAGCCCTAGAATCCCTGTCCGAAGGGTTAGGGTTTCTGGCTGTAGTAGCCTTAATACCTTTAGGCCCCTGGGAAATGGTCTCTGGATCTGCAATGGGATTTTTAAAGAGACATTTGTGAGAGGCAGGTAATCTGTAGTACCTTGTCAGGCTTTCTAGGAGCTGGTGGTAAAGTATCATGGGTAAGACTGGATTCCATGAAGATATCATCTACAATATCCAGGACAGAGGGTATAGCTAGAGGCCTATGCTGAGACAAGTCTAAAAATTCCCTAAGTCACTTTTTGGAATGTGGGTAGACCTGGCATTCCCAACGGAAATGCTTTCTTAGGGTATGCAAGGTTTCACCAAAAGAAAAGTCCTCTGGGTGGGCAGAGGGAATGGAATCCTCTGCATCTGAGTCCTCATAGGTAGATAAGGGTATGTCTTGGTAATCACAGGGATCAGAGTCATCAGACTCATGGTCTGTAGAATCCGAAGGAAAATCAATTCTTTGTCTTTTAGAGGGGGAAGGCTGGCTTACACTAATTAAAGCAATAAGGTCTTCAGCCATTCTAAGCATTTGTTTCTGTGCATGGGAGCTTGAGAAAGCACTTTGGTCATCAGTTTCCTAGGCGTAGTGCGAACTCTGGGCCTGAGAAATTCGATAGTTTTTGTCATTAACGAAGTAGTCAGTTTAATACAAACATCGGAAGGTCTGAATACACCCTCAGAAGCCGGTGCTTGCACAGCGGCTCCGGACCCATCCAAGGTAGAGACATCCGCAGGTTCCATAGTCGAAGAAGCATCTCGTGGCATACCAGACTCCGAATGGGTCTCAGTAGAGGCCTGCAAATCTGTAGAAGCAGGTAACAGGGGCTTTGAAAGCACCTCACTGAGTACTGGCGGACTGGCGACTAGCTTAATGGAAGCATCGTCGGCAGTTTTGGACCTATGCAGTCTGTCTCTGTCTTTATCCTTGCATTTTTTTCAGAAGATCAGTAGTCGAATGGCTTATTGAAGCCATTTCGGCTATACTGTGAACGAGAGCGAAAGAATTTAGCGAAAAAAAATAGCCCGACGACAAATAGTTTGGGCGTTGAACAAGGCACAAAACCGACAGCGAGGGACGTCGTGATCTGGGCCTAAACAGGTGATGGAGTAAGAATGAAAATCTCTGTGAGGTATTTGCTTTCCACAGGCAAGACTATTATTAACTTGTTCTGACATCGGTTAGAGCAAGAAAAAAGGATCCCAACAGGGTACTTAGCTTTAGAAGACTTCAGGTATGAAACTTGAAAAATGAAAATTTCAGGAAGCGGCTGACCAGCACTTGTGAACAGCTTCTGCTTCGGGCTCCCGCTCAGCAACAAAAGCTTATGTAATGGTATTGGCTGCATGTTTTATACCCCTGATGGCCTGACTTCATGGAAGAGGCGACAGTATCCGATGCAGAAATGCCAAGACTCTGGAATTCGGGCCGACTGAGGGCTACCTGCAGGCAGATAACCCAAGTGTGATGATTGCAACAGGGAAACACGAAGAACATCTGCCCTAATGGAAATACTACTCATCTGCAAATCAAATGGGACAAGTCACTCACTCCAGTGATCTTAACCTAGCCTGCGACATCATCAGAACATGCTGGAGAGACAGATACATCTCCCAGAGATTCATGCTCTTTTGCAATAGACTTTCAGTTCACATAAAGCTGAGCTCTTCACTGACTGTTTTCAAGTGTAACCTGGACAATTGGATAGGAGACTGCAAATTCATTCAAGGGGTGGTGCCCATGTCACTCATGGACAGAGGTAGTCGGTGCTGATCCTCTCTGCTAATAACAGCCATTTAATCAAGGTCATTTAAAGTAACTTGGGTATAACATGGCTAGGTTTGTAAGGGCCATAGGGTCATTAGTCTAGTAACCTCCTATGAACCTGTGGTGGATCCTTATAGCTAGTTTCCACCCTCAGTTTGTCTCTCTTTCCAAGTTCATCATAAAAAACTAACCTAAAATCCCACTCCATCATCTTTGCTCTCCAAGTTTTCCTCCTTTCCCCTGTCTAAACCACACAGTGGTATGGTTATTGTTGTGTAGTGGCACCTTCAGTTGGACATCATTGTCCCCCTCTACCTTGATTAGTATCACATTCAGAATGTTGTCTGTTATGGTGTATTCTGAATTAACTATATCCCGCTTGGTCATGAATGTTGATCAACTGCTGCTCTCTCTTTCTGTCTCTCTGTCTATCCTCTGGAGTTTGGATTCTTCTAGAATGCTTTTTCAAGATCCAGATCTCCCATCTGTGCATCACAGTAGCAAAGACATCACACTGAAGATAATACAGTGCAAAGAAGTACAAGGTTAACATTTAAGAATAACTGTATTCAAGTAACAGTAGTTTATGTTACAGTTTTTGATTAATGATTAAGCAATTTAAATGTGAACAATGATTTTAATTGAAAAAAGTTAGAGGAGTATGGATTATGAGATTAAACAAAAAAGAAAAAGAAAGAAAAAATGTCGAGCCATTTTAGAGAAATGGTGTGTAAATTATTATAAGACTTGTATTTGTGGATCTCTGAAATCTAGGACTGTAGCCTTGTCTTCCCCAATTTCTTTATCTTCTCTAGTGTCTCATCCTCCCCCATTTATGCATCTGGGGATTAATATATTGTTGCAGTCAGCCAGTATTCTCCCTTTTACATTAATCCGCAATAGGTTGTATTCCTTCCTGGTCTCTCTTGCATCTTTCACAGAGTGATATTCCTCTGCCTCTCTGACTTTGCATTTGGTCCCTCCTTTTAGTACATCACTTCTCCACCTACATTCTTTTTTCCATGTCATTCCTAAACACCTTTACCTAGGCACCTTCAGCTCATATACTCTTGTCACTGCCATGTTTTTTCTGTGATATCAGCAATGACCACCCAACTGTCCTCCATCTGCTGCCCAAAGGTCCCTCTCTTCCTACTCAAGCTATACATACTATAGATACTGCATTATACTGTTGCAAGGACCATGATATGAGTTTCCCTTCTTTGTTCCTCTGCTATGTTCTTTTTCTTTTTCTTTTTTCCTTCTGCTGCCAGAGTGGATGGCACAGTGGTGTAATGGTTAGCATAGTCACCTCACAGCAAGAGGTTCTCCAGTTTGATTCTTGCACTAGGGTACATTCTTTGTGGAGTCTGCATGTCCACCTTGCATTCATGCGTGTTTCCTCCAGGTGCTCCGGTTTCCTCCCCCATTCCAAAGACATGTAGTAGGTGGATTAGACACTGTAAATTGGCCCTAGGTGTGTGTGTGTGTGTGTGTGTGTGTGTGTGTGTGTGTGTGTGTGTGTGTGTGTGTGTGTGTGTGTGTGTGTGTGTGTCAATGTGTGGTGCACCCTATAAGGAGGGTTGGGCCTTGGGCTAGCAACCCGATCCCGTAAAACCCATACCTGCTGTGGAAACAACGAGTGATGAAGTGAGCTTATTGCTCGATGTGCTGAATGCGTGGGTGCAAATCCAGGATCTAGGACCACCAGAGTACCTAATCTTATCTTTTGATTCAGTCTGTTTCTTGTTACCTGTTGAATTATAGGTGTGATCATTCAGTTGTACTTTCCAGTTCTGCTGTGAACACCACTTTCCCTTCTGTGCTGTGATTGAGCCTATTGATCACAAATGCCTTTTTTTTGGTTTGGGCTTTCCCATCCTTTTATTAGTCCCAAGTATAGTGCTGTAGCAGACCATTATAATCTTTTTTTCTGTCTTTCTGTAGCAGACTGGCCATTGGCACAGGTAACAGTTATAAAAAAGTTACCTTTAACCTCCTATCTTGGCAACTTTCTTTCATGGAATACTGGTTCTGCTTACTTCTACTTCATATGTCTTCTCTGACATCTCGTTGTTTCATGCAGGCACTACAGCATCCATCATCCCTTCCTTATTGTCGACAGACTCAATAAACTCCTCCTTTGTCTTGCTAAATTTATTACCCAAGGCTGGTTTCAATGTCACTTGTTCTCTATTTCTAATGATTGTTTGTCCCCCTTTTGCTTCCCCTTTCCACTTCTTTTCATTTTTGTAATGATTGAGTGTCTGCACATCAAAGTCATCTTCTCTGTCCCCACACTGCTTCTTCTGTCCTTCACCTACTGCCACTTGCTAATTACCCATACTGCCTGCAATCATTCTCTTTCCACTTAGAAAACTCCCAGCCTTTCTCACTGTATGAATTGGTTGCGTCCTGGCCATTATCACACCTGATACCTTTTCCATCCTGTCAGCACTGTTCTAATTGTTTCATCTTCTGCCTTACCAGTCTCATTGGCTCTTCCTGTCTACTCCTCTCTTTATGTTTTTGAAGATGATTCTGGATTATGATTTTGTTGGTTGCCAGAGAAAATTAATTACATTACAGAAAGAAGGATGACAACTGTTACCCATTACTTCATGCAGGGTATTTCTTTAGCTATGTAGTTCATAAAGCTGGTTATATATTCTTCTAATGCTGGACCTACTGCTGTTAAGCTGCACAGATGTAAACTTAGCCTTTCTGTTATATTAGTCGGACTTTGCCCTGCACTGGCTGTGGTGTGGTGTCCTTCCAAAGCTTTCAAAGTTTTTTTGGTTACTTACGTAGCATAATCAGCCCCTGTTCAGGCTGTATATTTTTATTGCATGCAGCCTGTTCATTATGTTGTCTGGATCCATAGCAGATCCCTGTCTCTTCTTTGCTAAAAAGACCACTTGGTGACCTTTGTTATCTACTTTTTATCAAGTAGCACATAGATGTTATATAAAAATAAATGTATAAAAAAAACAATAAAAAACAACTCTTTTGGAAAGTTAAATTATCATGAAAAGAATGCACATAAATTTCATGATTTTTTTTTCATTTCACTCTGTGTATTCTGATTAGCTTCAGATTCTTTATTTCTGGCATCTCCTGGATTTCCTTCCCTCATTCACCAAGTCTGCTGGACTTCCCCGCTTTGCCATCCCTGACCTTAACATGACCCATGCCAGGACCAGTATGGAGATGAAGGATGCTGATGCAGCATTATACTGCAGTTTGAGAGTGTATATTGCTCCCCACAACCCCATGTGAGCACCACAGCCACTGCCTTTGGGAGGTTCACGCTTCCTTTCAAGCATGTGCAACCTCCTGGGCAAACAGGATACCACTTGCAGCATGGATCTCACCAGGCTGTTAACGCGGCTATTTCAGTGAGCCTAGGCTGCCCCCCCCCCTCAGGATGGGTGAACCAACATTGGCCATTCCCCATTCTCCCTTGTATGGCCCATCTAGCACCCATGCCACCAGATACAGGTTATCTGTGGTACTGTAACGACTTTATCCTGCTACTTCATGGAGCCATTCAGCATCTAGTCTAGCAATAACGAGTTGTGATTTCCAGTGTGTATTTTGAATGTGATTGGCACAATGGAGACTTTAATTAATATTGCAACATGCCACTATACATCACCATTTACACTTGAATTTAATGTTGTTCATGTTTTTGCTGTTATAGTACTTGAATACACAGAAAGTAAAGCAGTTAGGTTCACAAGTGCACACGTTGGCACATGGTCAAGTTCCTGATGGAGAGATGCTTCTTTTTTCTTATTAAACATTGTGTTTACTGACACACTGCTTCCGTCTTCCTTATGCTGGGCTATAAAGCAGAATTAGCAGTCACTGTTAACATCCACATATTTATGCAGCTTTTGGTGGTTGCCTTGTGATGTTTTTTTGAGCTGGAAAGTGTTTATGCTTTCTAGGAGAACCTAGTTCATCAGCATGAAAGAAAACTATCTTAAAGATTCCTGATTTTGCAGCCTTTCTTTAAAAAAAATCCTAAATTATTCTCTGTTGGTACTACCTTGTATCCTGACTGAGACATTTTTGTCATTGTTAACACTGTTGTGCTTATCAAACAGAAAATTCAGCAGACTGAAAATGTTGAAATTGTAAATTTATCCTAATGAATATCTTGGATTTAATTAAAAGACTTCAGTGAATTATTCTATTGGAAAAAATCCGCAGCTGTAATAAACATTCATGCTTGGGTTGAATTCAAAATTCCATTCTTTTGTTACCTTATTTAGCTCCCCTCTCCGCAATTATTAACTTGATAACATTTTGTTAATGTGAATAGCAACATTTCTTTTATCACAATGAAGTTGTAACTCACTATCCGAAGTATGAATGGTTATTGTTTTTGTGTCTTCAATACCTTCTGTATCGGAAGTTCTATAAATCAGTTATTTCCAGGTCTGTATACCGAGTTGTAGTTGTTTTCCCTGAGTCTGAAAACTGTCAGTACTCTGGTAAAATAGCAGTGAATCTGTCTTTTAAGAAGAGGCATAAAGTGGCAGTGATAGTATTTTAAATTCGATTCTCTGCTGTGCACTAGTCTAGATCTCAAAGTTAATCCATTTGCAATGTCACAGTATCTAGGGCAGGTGCAGAACTGTTGGCATGTCTAGGGCAGGAATAACTTCCCTCCCATTCATTCTGATGCCTAATTTACAGCCACCTTCTCATAGCTAAAATGACTGTGCATGGCAATGTGTTTTTTAATCAGCATTAGCTGCCTGTTTGCACGAAATGCGCTCATGAATGTATAATGCAGTCATAGTTTTACACTAGACTTTCAGTACAGCTTCCTCATTACAAATATTAGAACAAGTGTTAGGTCTTTTTTAATTTAAATTTAATTTATCAAGAATGCAGAGAAACATTTGTGAAGACAAAATGCAAATGATTCATTAAAGATGCATGGTAAGAGATGCATTTTAAATGGAAGCCAAAAAAAAAAAAAACAAAAGCAGTATCATAGAGATGAATTGCTTTAAAGAAAGTCTCCATGGGGGTTCATATAACATGTATCACTAAATTTCATTCCAGTGTTCTGGAATCAATTGCAGGCTATATTATTGTATTTCAGGCTTTTGTAACATTTCTAATTTTTTTGAAAATTATAATTAAGCTTATGCATCTTTTTTTTTTTTTTTTTAATTAAAAAAGGAAAGTTTTGATTAAGTTAGTCATTAATTCCCAGGCAAAAGTACTGAACAACAAGTAAATGAATACAAATATCTGGTTCTTTTGCTCGATCCATCATGGTCCTTTAAAAAATGTGCAGAACTTTATGCAGAACGGTTTCCCGACAGCTTAAAGACCCAGATTATGTTTCAACTCTGTTGCTAAGAATGTTCTCATCTACAGACTAAAATAGGTTTTTCTTTTAACAGCTCTCAACACTTCCCAAAACACCAACATGTTGCTAACAACATTCAGTGACATTTGTTGATTCGCCCATCTTGTCCCAAAAGTAGGGTACCACTGTGCTTTATTAATAAGCGTGAAATGGCTTCCTCCTTCTCTCTTCACTAACTTTGAAACTGCATATAAACAAAAAATATAGTCTCTCTCTCTATTTCTACACCTCCCTTTTTAACCTTTATTTCCAGATGCATTTGCTGCTATGTGTATTGACTCTTAATCCTCCCCAATCAGAGTCTTCCCGTTCCTCCATGCTATGGAACTTCCCCAGTACAGTATGGTAGCAGAGTTGCCTGTGGCTTAGTAAGGTCATTTTTATGGACTGATCCCGCCTTCTTGGTGAGAAGATGAACTACCAGTGCCATTGTGGGGACCCAAAACACCTTTTCCATCCAAGCACATCCTCTCATACACTCACTAATGAAGGCTACCACTAGGGCGGTGTCTTGGTGAGCAGAAAGCATGACCCCATGTTGAACACCACAGTACCGATCCTCCAGCATGGAGGGAGTGATTGAACTGTGGTCACTTGGGCGAAGGTCAAGGCTTTACCTCCCTTCCCTTAAAACCTTCACAGTGAAACTGCTGTGTGTTTTACCCTCCCAGGATTGAATTTCCATAAAGCCGTGTGTGAAAAAAATTCCTCAAAAATAACCCTTGCCAAGCTGGAACCACTTTCCTAAGCAAAACAAAAAATAAACTCCATACCTTTCTTTTAGAAAAAAACTGTTAGAGCATCTCAGGAAAGCTTAAAGATCAATATGCCTTACAGCTCCAAGAATTTACCCACAGTGCTACTTTCATTTTTTGCCTTTAAAATTAGCTCAAAATTATTAGTGAAAATATACAGCTCATTTTAGTATTTTAATGTAAATATGTACATACCTGTTAATCATAAATCAATCTTAATTTGTACTTGGCTCGACCTTGTCATAAATCAATCTTAATTTGTACTTGGCTCGACCTTGTGCATGTTAACAAATCTTTACATTTGTGCATAATGTAATTCTAATACTTGTTTGGGTTTTCTTCTTCTGCTATTGTAACACATCTTTCTTTTGTTCATATTGTTGTTTACATTTAATTATTTGCTCCATTTTACTGACCACTGTGGCCATTTTGTGCTTGAAAATGGCGCAGAGATGAGTGCACTTACTGGACAATTTCTTTCTTTTATTATCCATTTATTCTTTCCATCAGTTTACCAGGAAAGTCCAACTGGGCAAACAAGCCTTTTTTTTTAGCAGAGGACCAGGAAGAAAATCTCCACAAGAAGTAATAAGTAGAATATATACAACATAAAAACATAACAAAAATAAGTAAATCCGTCTAAACTTAGTGCTGACTGGCTGCAGAATACCTGAAACTATTAGTATAATGGAGAATAACCAATGCAACCGTACTTTTCCAGCAACAGAAAATAAACAATGCCAGGCTCCACAATACAACCTTGAACTTTAGCCTTAAAAAAGAAAAAGAAAAAAAAGCTTCACAAGCTCAAAAGTATGAAATGGTGATTGCCCATCCGAAACAGATAAAGTAGAATAAAATTAAATATATATGGTTTATCACGTTATATTTATACTGATTGCATTTCTCATGTAAATATTGTGGTAATGAAGTGGCAAGCATGAAACCAGCTTATTGAAATGGCATTTTTATGGCAGGCTGTACAAAGAGAGGAAGTTATTTGGTAGGTAGGTTTATGACACAGTTAACTTTCAAGGAGAGTGAATTTGAAAGCACTATTTACATGGATAAATGTTTTTTTTTTTTTATGGGCATAGATCTTTTGGATTTATTGTACTACAGATTTCCCATCTCCTGTAAGCCTACATTTTTAACAAAGAACGCCATTTAAAAGAATTCTTGATGCTCTGTAAAACATGACTTGTGTAGATATGACTACATGCTAGCTGTAGAATAGTACTTATATGCTGGATGACTTTTGCCTCTCATATTTAATATGCGTTTGTTTAATTTTCGTAACCTGCTTGGTAAAGTGATCCAATGACAACAATTACTGCTTTAAACTGGGCCATATAAAGGCAGTAAAACATAATAGTATACTACACTATTTTTTTCCCATGTGTAGCAGCATACTGAAGTGTAACATACAATAATAAGAAATTAAGACATTATGTCACAGTGAATAGCATATTAGTGCAGTATTATCAGACTAAGGGGCTTTGTATGTCACAATGAAGAGCATACTAGTGCAGCATTATCAGAGTAAAGTGCTTTTTATGTCACAACGAATAACGTAGTAGTACAGTACTATTAGAGTAAGATGCTTTTTATGTCACAATGAATAGCATACTAGTGCAGCATTATCAGAGTAAGGGGCTTTTTATGTCACAATGAGTAGCATACTAGAGCAATATTATCAGAGTAAGGTGCTTTATATGTCACAACGAATAGCGTACAAGTGCAGCATTATCAGAGTGAGGTGTTTTTTATGTCACAATGAATAGCGTACTAATGCAGTATTATCAGAGTAAGGTGCTTTTTACGTTTGGAGTAATCTGTCACTAATCAGGGTATTTTAACCACAGCAAATTGTGTTAAACATAGTTAGTAGTACATTTAATTATCAAGAGTATTGTTAGAATTAATGTTATGGCTTAGTATTTATTTATTTATTTGCAGTTGGTTTACCAGGATAGTCCATTGGGCCAAGAAGAACCCGTTTTCAATGGAGTCCTGGGGAGAAAAGCTCCAAAAAAATAGAAAGTTACACACATTTACATTTGATTTGCGGAGTTACAATAAAAATTATAGATCATAGCAGGTAAACATACTTACAATGACAGTTATAGGTCACAGTGGGTAGTATTACTAAATAAAATCAATTCAATATAAGATGCATTTGGATATGAAATTGAAAAAAAAAAAAAACATCATGCTGCAAAAGTTTCCTAAAGAAGTGATGCCAACTAGGCCAGAGAGTGAATTCGAGGAAATGGAATTATGTAGGGTGAAAGCAGGAGCGTTCCCATTGAGATGTTAGATGCGAGTGTAGTGATATTTTAAAGGCAGAGGGATTTGTGGTGGTATGGATGGATGGTGGAAGGGAGTTCCATAGACGAGCAAGTGCAAAGGACAAGAGATGTTTACTAGGGGGACGATTGGGTTTATATAGTTCAATTAGGTTATGGTTGTTAGATCTTAAGAGCCTTTCTGGGAGGTGCATTTTAACGGTTGAGGAAAGTGAGGGACAGAAGGAGGAGTTGAAAATAAGTTTGTGTGCATGAGAAAGCTGGATATAGGAGAGATGGTTGGGGAGTTCTAACCACTGAAGTTTTTGAAGGGATACACAGTGATGTGAAGATGACTTGTGGCCAGTGGCAAATTTGACAATTTTGTTATAGCAGGAGGAGAGTTTTGCCTTAAGAGAAGATTGTAAATTGGATAAGAGTGGGGCACCATAGAGAAGAGAAGGGATGAGAAATGTGGTAGAGAGAGTGAGCTTAGTAGGGGCAGTTAGGAAGTGATTATGGCGGTAGAGCATGCCTAGTTTCTGGTGGGGTTTTTTATGTTAATCTGCAAGTGGGAGTTGAATTTAAGCTGATCATCAATAAGACCTTGAGCAACTTACAGTGTGGTCTTTAATTTTATTTGTATGATGTTGATACTTAAATTGATATCAAAAATACATTTCTTTTTACCAGTCACTGGCAGATTTGTGCTGAATGATATTTTCAGGATCAGTTGTACTTCACAGATGATGTATAAACAGACACAAATATTTAACTGCATGGTTTTGTATTGCTAGGGTTTTGCTTGAAAATGTTCTTGGATATAACACAGAAATGGCATGATAGGCTGTGAATCTCCTAGGACCACCCTATTTTGAATGAGTTGGAAATTATTGGCAGACCGCTTGTATATCATAGTACAGAACTGCTTTGGACTGAAGCGAAAAGTTCCGTCCTTTCTGAGTTTGCATGCTGCTAGGGTTCTGCACTGTACTCTTATGTTTAAGTCACGGTTGTACTTCTACATAAAGCATTTTTCCACATTTTGAGTCCTACATGGAGGTGTGTATATATTTAACCTATACTACACAGACTAAACTGGTTACTGGTGAGTACATTTTAAACTCTGTGTTAATGGTTTAGAAGAGCTTTAGTGGTGAGCAGGCTCACTTATACATCCGTGAACTTTTGATCACCCCTAAAAAAGCGTGCAGCGTTGTACTGCAGAAACAGCTGTGTCTCAGCATGTCTTCTAAACGTCACCTCTGGCTCACTGGTTATATTACAGGAGACCATACACTCTGAAAAATAGTAGTGAATGATGTGCTGAAATGCCCTGAAGTGATCAGTCAGAAAGACTGCAGATCCTTAAAAATGATATTCAAAGAACGCTCCTTTTGAGTTTGTTGCATAGTTGTCTGCTGCATGGCAGGCTGACATTCAGTTTCAGTACATTTTTGACAGATTCAGGATGCGTATGATACGGAGCAGAGTATGCCTGAGGGCATCCTGAGTTCTGTCCCTTCTGCCTCCTATCAGTGCCATTCACATTATTAAAGCTGTAGCGTTTTGTTGGGCTTGTCTTGCATGAATGAATTTGCTGCGATGTTTGCATATTTATTCTCTGCTTCACTTCTCAGTTTTGATATTCTGATCCATTTCAGCAGATGTTGAGATGCTTTGTATTGCTGGGGATTTAGTGATTTTTATGTGGAGTTCTGCTCAGATTTTAGCATAATGCTTTTTAACCAGAAAACTGATTATGAATACATCTTTTTAACCAGAAGATTTTATATATATGCGTCCTTTTTCATAGCTCTTGTGTATTCTCAGATTTTTTTAAGGATTTACAAATTTAAGATTGAGGCAGAAATATAAATCAACTCATGTTGATCAAGAAAATCTCACTTCCATTGCTGTAATCAGTTTGTTTTCCCTGTCCTTTCTCAGGTGTGCATAATTTTATATGATGTAATAGATATCAAAGTGGTCTACTCCATTTTATTCATTGGTTGTATCTCCCTCTCACAGAAATAACATCTCTCCATTTTTCTGTGGTACAGCATGTCTACCCTTCTCCCAGCTCACACCAGTAACCCAACATGAGTATGTTGTTGTCTTTCCTGAAGTGTGGGTAGTTCTTGTAAGCTCGGTACTTAAAATGAGGATCAATAGTATTATATGTGAGGTAGCATAACCTCCCCCCGACATGCACTTCAATCCTTCTTTCTCTCTCTTTTTGTCTTACGTCCACCCCACCGTGTCCTGAGCAGTGGTCTGTGTTCCTACATGCTGCCCTAATGATTCTTTTGTTGTAATGAGGCAGTCTCTTACACTGCTTGTAATGCAGCACATCTTCATTCTGAAACTTAACTGGTTGATGTATCTGTTGAAGCTTTCTAATCTGTTTATAAAGTGTCCAGTTTGATAGGACTAAAGAAAAAGGAACAGAGAAGAGTCCTTAGAGACATGCCAAGATAAATAAATTGTAAATACTTTTTGTAATCCAATAGCTTTATAGCAGCAATAGTTTTGTGTGCATTAAAAAAATCAGAAATGCATCATACAGATGCTGTGAATATATGAATTTGCTTTTTTTTACTGTATCCTGTTGTGATGTAGACACTCTGGTTGATAATTTTTTCTCAGGAGTGGCATTATTCTGAATTTCAGAGTAACTTCTTCGTGTACAGTTTATGATGAAGTCAAGTTTCCTGCGAATGAAAAAGGATTATCTGCTGGTGGTTTGCCTTCAGGGTACTGATCATTAGTGTCTTTTGGAAAACCTTTTCATAAAGCTAGTGTCTAATAACCTATTAATAAGTGGTTATACTATGACATAGTATGAATATTTTAATAACAAAAATAGTCACTAGTAACTGTAAGCTCTGCATAGTTATCAGACGTAAAGGAAATAGTTTTGGTAGAAGAAATGTGTTTCTGTTAAAGGAAAGTAACACTGCTCTAAGGATAGTTTTATTCACAGATCCACTTTCTGGACTTTAACAGTCATCTGTTTAGCAGGTTAATAAAATTAGCAAAAATCACAGCATCAGAATTCATCAAAACACCATTTTAACAAAATAATAAAACATAAGAATAGTTTTTAACTGTGTTTGTTTTAACTATAATGAATCATGATGCCAGAGAGACTGGCCATCTGTCCTTTTGTTTGCTTTTTTAAACAGTGTGGTCTGTAACCTGTGATGCATTTTGAGAAAAGGGCAAATGTCTCTTTTCCTACGGAGCAGTAGTTAAAAGCCAACTCAGCAGAAAGCATGATTTAGTAGAAGGAGTCCTGAGCTGTCTAAATTTTATACACTGTGGCTCAAACTTGTAGAAAAAATCAGGGTACTGTGGAATGACTGGCTTGGCTTACAGTTGTGTCTAGCAGGTAGCTTGCTGTAATAAAGCTCAGAATAATAAAACTTAGAAGTTTATCAGGTACATGAGTAGTTGCCATCCCCTTGCCTTCCACTTTTTGTCATTTTTTTTAAACTTTAACCACACTTCTTCAGATTTGGGGCTGTGAACTTTTTAATAATCAGTTTTCAGGCCGTAGCCACCTAGTAGATGGGATTTTTGTTTGTTTGCGACCATGGCAATGATATTCGGTGCTCTTTAGCCCGGACATAATTTCAGTGTGGTAGAAACAATGTTTTCACTTACAGCAGTCTACAGTCTAGGTTTTGCATTTGTCTTACTTCTATGTAAGGCTAATCTGGATGATAACTTCTGATTTAAAGTCTGTTTAAGAGACTAACCTCCAGAAGTCTGAAAATGAAAACTCTGTCAAATAGGGTCAGAATGACACAAAGGCACACTGTAAGAACACAGTCCGTTAAGTATATTTACAGTTGTAAAACTGTAGCCATTAAAATGAGACTCCTGTGTTGCTGTCTTTAAACTTGTCCCTCTTCACTCCACTATGAACCCCCAAACTTACAAAAGTTCCGAGTTCACTATAACTCAGAGAAAAAGGAATATTTTGAACAACAGCAGCCTCAGACTTTTTAAATATAAGTCTGGCTTTTCAGTCTTCAGTCCCCATGTTTTGGGACTTGACATTATTTCCTGACATTTTAAACTGTTACCATCAAGCTATGCTAATGAAGGTGGATCCTACTTAAGAAGGAGTGAAATATTAACTGCAGTGCATGCTAATGCTACTGCTTGTAATTTTACATGCGTACAATGCATGTATGTATGTGTACATGGAACTATGTGCACCTGGGTGAATGCCCCTTCTAAATGTTCTAGAACACTGTATATAGATAAAGCTGCATAAACCTTTTCTTCAGTGTGGTGTGCTATTTTTTTTTTTTTTTCGTTTTGATATTGGTTGTTCCATTACATTACAGTAATATCAGAAGTCAGCAAGCATTTTCAGATTGAGTTTTCCATGTACAATAGGCTCCTCACCTCAGGTTTCGTGCCCACTGAGTGACACAGAGCTACAGTTATCCCACTCCACAAGGGGGGGATCCACCTTGGATCCCGGAAACTACTGTCCCATCAGTCTGAAGAGCCTTATCTGCAAGGCCATGGAGTGTATTATTATGGAACTTATAAACAAAGACATTGGCAACCTTCAAACACTGGACCCCACCCAGTTTGGGTTCGTGAAGGGCCGATCTTGTCTCCTGAACCTGATTGATTTCTTTGAATCAGTCTCCAGAGACATGGACAAGGATAAGGTGGTCCACGCAGCCTATCTAGACCTTGCCAAGGCCTTTGACACCATTCCCCCACTCTGGAATCATAGATAAACTTACTAAGCTGGACATTAATCCCTACGTCACCCAATGCGTTGCTAACTGGCTTACTGATAGAACCCACAGTGTAAAAGTAGCTGACTCCAAATCCAGCTCCAGACAAGTGACAAGTGGAGTACTTCAGGGTTCAGTCTTTGGACCGCTCTTGTTTGGCATCTACTTCTCTGAAGTACAGGCCAACACTAAGGGACTCTGGCTAACAAAGTTCGCAGATGAACTGCAAACTGGGAGCCATTATTGAATCCCCAAGTGATGTGGATACTCTACAAAAGGGCCTTACAGAAACAGATGCTTGGTGCCAGAGCCATGGGCTCAAGCTCAATGCCAAGAAATGTATAGTTATCCCCTTTGGGAAAAAAAACATGTATCCGTGAATTACCATATAGGTGGTAGTACACTTAACACCAAAAGTAAGATAAGAGACTTAGGGACACAGGTGAACAGTGTTCTCACCTTCGATAACCACATCGCCACAACAGTCAGGAAATCCTTCTATGTGGCACACCTCATCACTAAGGGCTTTTCATCCAGAAAAAAGGTGGTCATTGTCCCACTGTACTCATCCCTCATTAGACCCATTATAGAATACAACACCCCGTTTGGTATGTACCTCTCAAGACATCTGCAACAACTGTAAAGGCCGCAGAAATACCTCACTGAAAGAATCACAGGCCTAAAGCAGATGCCCTACACGGACTGCCTTAAAAAACTCCAGCTATACTCTGTCGCATATCGTCTACTCAGAGGCGATATCTGCTTAACATACAAGGCCATGTCAAACCCAGAGCTGTTGGACATGCTACACTTAAAGAAATCCCAATCCCTCAGAGCCACACGCTCCAGGGATCTAAACCTTGTCATCACAATAAACAAAACATGCTGGAGGGATAGGTTCTTGACCCAGAGACTCCCCAGACTCTGGAATAGATTGCCCATACATGTCAAGCAGAGTGCCTCTTTGGCCCTCTTCAAAAGGAACCTTGATGATTGGGTGGGAGAAAGGAAATTCACCCCGGGGATCACGTCAGTCGCCCTGCTAGACAGGGGTCCAGGGAAGTAAATAGTGTGGGAAGAAATAGCCAGGGAATTGTTATGGCTAGGCTTGTATAGGCCCTAGGGCTGATAGCCTAGTATCAACCTATGAACCTATGAAGGTGTTGGTCATGTGGTGTGTGCTATTGCTTGATATTTTGTGCTGTGCAGTAATTAGGCCAACCATTCCTAATGACGAAGATGACTGTTACATGCAGGCAGGTTTGCAAAGCAGCAGGATGTAGAAGGGTAGGCAAAGAATGCAAAATAAAATGGCTCATACACCACACATTTTTAATTTCTGTAGTAGAGGGTTTGATTCCCTCTGCACTCAATTGCCTACTGTGTGACCTTGGGCAAGTCACTTAAGACACTCCTCCCAGGTCATCCCTGAAAGCAGACTGTGTGTGTCCATTGGGCACATTGGGCATACCTGGTTAACATATGGTTATTATTATTGTGAGAACATCATGCTGGCATGAATACATCCCGAGTCCCGACACTGGACAGTGAGATCTGTTGTCTTTGTTCTCTGAAGCCCAAAGTACACCCCATTTTTCAAACTTCTTCTGTTGCAAATGGCATGATAACCTGATACGTTCTGTCAATTTTTTGCCCAAGTGATGATATTTTATCTGAAACAGCATTTTTTTTTCTCACTGCTGCTCCCACCCAGCAGTATTCTCAGGTGTACCAGGTCCTTGGATTGGAGGAGACTCATCTGTACTCTGGACAGTAGAACTCTAGTCTCTCTGTACTGATATAATTTTGTGTATAGAACTGCTGTAATGGTTGGGGTGGGGTGTCTATATTTCAGAAATTAATTCAGTTTGGAGGTTCTTAGGTTGGTATTACTGGACCCTGTTCTGCTGGAAGGAGGAACTACCACCCCTCCTCCAGACTAGATCTTTCCAGTAAGCACCCTCTATGAAGTCTACAGCAGTACTTGTAGTCTCCTTCATTTGGACAGGGGAGTATAGAGTGTAAAGTGAAGAGCTAAAAGGCTATTTTAAAAGGCAAGGGTGTTAAGACTTCCTGCATCCTGGTTTGACCAGTGATCATGATAACCCTTGCACAGCTGAACAGTTTAAATATGTTGTGGTCTTTGTCAGTCTCCTGATATGATTTGAATGGCTGTGATTACAAAGAACTGCTGGTTTTCCTTTCTCAGTTGTGCATTTCTGAAGAATATATCAAGGATAGGTTTGTATGAGCTTTTAGGATGCAGAGGAAGGCATTGTTGCATTCTGTTTGCTCCTCTTTTTAACAGTCTGCCCCTGGAACTTTTCTCTTAAAGGAGGGACAGGAGCCCCCTCCTACCTGTCTTAGTTAGGAGTCAGCAATGTTGGTAAGAGGAAAGGATGAAAATAACTTAATTGCGGGGGAGCTGTATGGTTTCTGGTGTTTTTGCTTCCTTGATCAGTCAGGCTGTAGGTATGGCTGTGTAACGTTTCAGAGAGGCTAGGTAGGCCTTTGAGACACAGAGGGCGTAATGGTGGCACAGCAGATGTCATTCGTGCCTCCAAGTACTTGTTCTCAGGCTCTCTTTTTAGATGGAATACCGTCTGTGTGGAATTTGCATATCTCCCTGTATCCTGGTGGGATTTTTTTTCAGGTGGTGCTTTGTTCTCTCACAATCTGAAGATGTACTATAGGAAAAATGACATTCCTTTAAGTTTTCCTGTGTGTGTGTGTGTGTGTGTGTGTGTTGTATCTGTGTCCTGTGATGAACGACGATCCCATTCAGGAGTAATTCCTCTCCCTAATACTCAAGAGTGTCAGGAGAGGACCTAATTTGGATTAAGTGGGTAATTCCAAAATGAAGGAATGCATGAATGTAAGCCCAGGCTTTTTTCTACCTTGCTTTGAGCTCAGTGTCTCACAGGTCTAGATTTTCCATCGTAAGTGTAATTTAACTACCGTAATGCATTCTCTATTTTCCATAGTAAGTGTAATTTAACTATTGTAATGCATTCTCTGTCTCACTCTGAGCTCAGTGCTTCATTGATTATCCACAGTGAGAATAATTTAATTTAATTTAATTAAGCTAATACAGACATGGATGTATATTCATGAACAGATTCACACAAATACTAAATCATTTCTAGGAGATGCTAGTAATACCTTCCTGCAGCCCCTCTCTGTCTGTCTTCTGTTTTATGGTAGTAAAGCTACCCACTAGAACTGTGTAACATATACAATACTACAGGTTACTGTAATTCTCTTAAAATCAGCCAAATATAGTGACATATGGTAATGTATAATTTAGCAGTCACCCTTTTAAGGGTGGATACTGCTGTCCTCCACTAACAGACAGGAGTGCTCTTCTATCGATTAATAAATAAGTTAATAGTCAGCCACAGACTTTTACAATGAAATAAATAGAATTCTTTGCTAAAAGAAAATGGTTAATAGTTTGAAATATTAAGTATTTAAACAAGGTACAATTCTGCACAGGGTAAGGTAAAATAAGCTGAGTTGCAACAGACAGCTTTACATAAAAACACTAATTCAGCAACTAAGTACTTCCTAAGAAAAGTCTGGCTAAAATAAGTGCAGCCCATATTTACCATTGTCTAAAATGCACAAAATACAAACAGAGAAACAAAACAGAGCAAACCCACTTTTTCAGGGACAATATCCATGAAGCACTTTCAGAGCACCACAAACGACTGTTCCAAAATGGTCTGTATGAGCTGGGTCTTCACGTCCAGATGATCATGGTAAGCCTGGTTATATGGAAAAGAATAATGGAGCCCGTGCTTTGACTGGAGTTCAGTTAGTGTCCCCAGCTCTGGAGGAGCCAGGCAAGGAGGGCAGTAATGGAAAAGCATGGTGTGCTTGCCTCTCTTAGTGGAGAGGGAGAGTTGCATACACATGGCTACTTATGGTGCATGTACGATTTCCCTAGTGGACACCAGAAAAAAAAAACGTGTTTGCATCCTTGGTGAGGGAATGCCTCTGCAGCCAGTCCATTGTGTGCTCCCCTTTGGCTTTTGTCTGAGTGCATGCTGGGGTTAGAGGCAGCAAGGAAAAAGTCAAACCACCCCTTATAGCTGCTTGAGTTATGGCCTCCTCTGGCAGACTTTTGTACTAGTTAGGAGAAGCAAATGGATGGGTTGGTTGAGAGGGGGCTGATGATCATTAGAATGCAATGGCAAAAACTGGAGGAAAAAGATGGTCATGATGCTTGATATCTGGAGCAGTGACATAAACAGTGAATACAGCAACAGCCAACTAGAATATCCATTCTAAAAATCTATGATACTTCCCCAGCTCTATCATTCAGAGTTCAAAGTACAAATAGTATCCTTTCTGTAAAATTTCATGATATAAAGCAGGAGCCAAGTCCAGCCCTGCTAATCTATGTGGATTTGTATGATGTTCTTCATAGTCAGTGTTGTAATACTAATTCTTGGGACTTCCTGCCATGCAGAAGCCCATGACCAGCCTGATTACCAGAGAATTAGCATCATGCCCAGCCAGTGGAAATCTTATGACTGACATCCGCACATTGGGTTATAAGAAAGGGGTCCATCAGTGCCATCTTCAGTTCCTTCTAGTCATGCAGTCCAGTGCACTTCCCATATGTTTTATACATTTGCAGTCCATCAGTTAGATAATTTTTCCAGAGATCTCTGCTTTCTGAATGATAAGTATCTAAAACTGTCTTTCTGCTTTTCCCAGATAGGGGTCGCCACAGCGGAACTCAGATCCGCTAATGATTGATAATGAGTTTTTACGGTGTTGAGTTGCCAGTCCAGCACCCAGCCTTCAAAGAAGGCACACCCACACATGCTCGCACCTTCCTGCATGTCTTTAAATTCACTTGATCATGGGGAAGACATGCAGACTCCGCACAGAAGGTGCTCCAGCCGAGAAACGAACCGGAGAACTTCTTGCTGTGAGGCAGCAATGCTAACCGCTGCATCACTGCAGCCTCCTGAATGAATGACAAGTACCTAATTATTGAACATTAATTAGAGAAGAAATTTCCCCAATTAGGTCCTGAATGATAATTACCTAATTGGGGAAATTTCTTCTCTAATTAATGTTCAATGATTGACTATTTGTCCTGTGGGAAGCAAATACCACATAAAGATTTTCACTAGTTTTGCTTCTTTTGTTTGGGGCTCAGCATGTCTCTTAACTGCACATACCATTCTAAATTCCATGCAAAAATCCATAAATGTAGAGTCAAGTTACTTGTTGCATGTATGTAATCCTTGTCATTGGCTTTTTTCCATCTTCTGCAGGTTCTGCTACCTGTCTGATGACTGCTGGTGTGATCCCCCAAAAATGAAAATATAAAAAACTCAGGGATCTGGAGTCCACTGAAAAAGTGATTGCATCAATCACTAAGTCAACCAAGGACCTTGGTGAGATACCTTTGCAGCCCCCAGGATTGGTGACTGCTAGGCCGATAGCCTCTGGCATGATCCCTCTTGAGGTCTCCACAGTCCCTGGCCTTTCCACCACCACTATGCAGGTATCAGCTTCTAACATCTGAGAAGTTGTTCCGAAAGAGTCCTCACCCCTCTGCTAACTTCCGATGTTGGGCTCTGTTGATCTTATCCCTCGACCACACCTGTTAAATGACCATTAAAACTGAAATGTAACCCCACCAAGGCCTCACCTCTGCTAATGGCCCCTGGGCTGCATGCTGAAGTCCATGATCTGGTTAAGATAGCACAGGAATTCCTGGTCTTCATTAAAGCTAGAGAACCTTAACAGACATTGGAAATTTCCCCAGCTCCAAATAAAATCACTAGGGACATAGCCTTCCAAGTGAAAGAAGACTCCTCATCCTCTGAAGATGAGGAAGAACTTGCCTACTCAGTTCACTTGCAACCCCAAACTTAAACTTATTCAGACTCCTATGACACTCTCTCTCTTCTGCCTCCCCACTGTAAGACCTGTCCTTCGGAGAGATGTTACATAAAATTAAATAAGCCTTTAACTAGGAAAGTAAGCAGTTCTCCGAAGCCCAGTCATACTACAGGGAACTACCAAGCTTATCCTCTCCTCCAACATTGTCTCTTCCCATGTTCCCACAGTACACATAGTGTTCACCGTCTTTCACAAGAACAGGGTAACCCTCAGAACGAACTCTTCATTTATGCCCAAGTTGGTTTCTGAACTCAGCCTTAACCAGGCTAGCCATCTGCTAGTTTTCTTGCCTGGTTGTCTACAGACAGATCAGGTACTTCCTGGACAGAACAAAAACTGTGGACAGGATAGATTGATTGTTGGTATCCTTCATAAAGGGAAAATAGAGCTGTCCTGCCTAAAAGCAAACAGTCTCAAAATGGATTGCAAACTGCATCAGGTTCTGTTACACACACCATGGAAAGCCTCTGCCTAGCCACATTTGAGTCCACTTCACCAGGCATGGGGCAGCCACCAATGCCTTCCTCAAAGGAGAGCCCACTTAAACAATCCTAGAGGCAGCCACGTGGAGTTCTGTTCATACCTTCACAAAAACATTACAGCTTAGATCAGGCATCCAGGGCCAGGGCAGGGTTTGCCTCTGCCATCCTACAAAATAGTATTTCCAAAAAAGTACTTTATCTTGTCGACCTTCTGAGCAGCTGTGTCCCATTTACCATAATGGTAGATGTTCAAGCGGATCAGTGTTGCGTTACATATTCCCTCCCTCCCTCCTACTGCTCATCTAAGCAGGGACCTTGTCTCTTTCTGCTTCTTCTTAATGTCCACTTAGCTCATCCCAACCTTGTCCCGTTTGTTTCTTCCCTATTGCATTCACTGCTAAGAAAAGACAGTTGGGGAGGTTGTGCTGTTGTCAGGCATCTTACTGCTTTCTTGGCTTAGAAAGATCTGAAGATGGTGCCGACAAAATCCTTTCTTATACCCCAACGTTTGGACATCAATCATAAAACATCCTTTGGATTGGGATGATGCTAAGACTTAAATCTGGCTGGTCACAGGCTTCTGCATAGCAGGAGATCCAAAGTATTAATACTGCGACATTGATCAACTTGAACATCTAAAATGGTGGTAATGGGACACAACTGTATGTTTCTGCTACCATCTCCCATACAAAGAAAAATAAAAGCTTACCTTTTAAATCCTGCTATAGTATTAATAGCAAAACATTTACATTTTTCATATGTTTATCTTTACTGAAAGACAACAGTTAGTTTCACTTCCATGTTTTATGCATTTTCCACATTTTACAACACTACTACAACATTACTGAAACAAAACCGTTACAAATGTTACGCATTTTACAGCTTTGGTGCATTCTTGGATTGAAGATTTGTGTTAAATCCTCATATCTCTTCCCACTATGTAGATGTCAAGCAAGTTTTCCTGAGAAGCCCTCAAACAATGAAGCTTGGCTTGAGTATATGCCATTGGAGTACGACACACAGTTCCTTGACAGACCCTTTACAAAGGGCTAGACCTTGTCTGAATAGCCTTCTTTTTTTCCGGCTGTAGCTGAATCTTACCACCACCCACTCTACGACCAGGATAAGATACTTCTGCTATTCCCACCTGACGTTTTCTGGTGTTAACAGTTAAATTTGCTAGTCTAACACCTCCCTAAAATGTGGAACATGTGATCAGAATAGACAGGAATATGTCACACGATTTGATATGTTAAATGTGAAACTTAGGTATACCTTCCACTTTCGATAGTACAGCTATAATGTATATAATAATCAGCAATAAGAGAACACTTTCAGGTAATTTTGAAGTGATCATGACCACGGTCGGTACTTGTTTTATTAATAAGAGGGAAAGACATTTCAAACAGATCTATGTGTGTAGATACATATCTGACACATCAGTTTTTTATTGTGTCATTATAGAGAGATCTTTTCAGTCCCAGGAGGAACTCACGTGTGATTCTAATTGTGTAGTATATGGAGCTACCTGTACAGGTCTTAAAGTATTTTGTGCTGATAAAAATGTAAGAAAATTAAGAGTCTGACTATGCAAACAGATGTATGCAATTATATGTGAAAGTGTTGCTGATGCCCTACGTAACATACAACAGTACATTCTGCTTGCAAAAGCTTTTCCTTACATTATGCAGGTCATAGTGTAATACATGAAAGAGGAGGAGGAAACGGACACTGCCTTAGATAACAGAGAATATTGTCATTTGCTCACAACTGTAAATTCAGTGTTTTTATTCATGCTTCCACTAACTCATAATTGCTCCAACATGGGTTAGAACATGTTAACAATTTGTGTAAGGACAGTTGTCTCAAATTAAGTGTGAAAAAAGTGTATCTTGCTTCATTTTGGTAAACAAAACAGTTTCACATGTCATATAAGTGGCAGCCCCAACTGATCAGACATTCTTGAAAGGGATCTAGGTATTATTTCTGACAATTCCTTATCATCTCACCATCACATCCCTGCAGTAGCTTGGAAAGCCTTTATATGACTTATATAATTTCCAAAAGCAATTCCCCCTTATTTATATCTCACAGGATCCATTACTGAATATAATGCACCTTTTGGCATTTATTTGTCTAAACATTCAGCCTGAGAGACCTCAGCGATTTCTAACTAAAAAGAGTCCTGTCTGTCTTTTTAATCAGTCTCACATGTGCTCATGTGTGGGGATCTTTATCTAGCCATTTGATCCATGAACGATCTGACCCTCTTTGACCTTCTATTTTTTCCTAGGAAAAATAGTACATCAAATACCCAGTTAAAAGAATTAAACATTCATTGGCAGATAAATAAGACACATTTGCATGACAGGTACATATCCCAGTATATAATTCAACCTCTGGAACAAGCTTCCACTGTATACAAGCAGAGTGGCATCCTTGCATCTTCAAGGTAAACCTAGATAACTGGATGGGTAGCCTCAGATTCTCCCCAAATTTATTTGTCTTGCTCTTTTTGAGGCTGGAGGGAACCTTTGAGTAGGGGTTTTTGGCTAGACCTGTAATGAACTATAAAGAGATTTCCTAAATGGTTTGCTGATGCATTTAAATGCACTTTCCTTCCCAGTTTTAAGTTTGAATGTGTATTGAAATGATCTTTGTGCATATATTGGCTAAATAGCATTTTTAAAGGGAGTCTTTGTAAAACATTTTACTGGTGGAATGTAGTAATGTGATTCGCTGGTATGGCATTTTGAAGTCTTGATTAATCAGATTCAGCCTGATGGAGTCCTGCATGTACTTGCTGAGTTTTGAATGTTTGTTTTATGGGGTATTTTTTGGTAAAAAAGTAGGCAGTCTTTACTTTCTCTATGTTCCAAGTGGCTCATGTCCTGTTTCAATAACTTTACAAAGGTATGAATATTTTACTGTGTTAATTTATGAGACTGTCTTGAGAAATTTTGAGGTCACTGTTTTGAAAACTGGCCAATGATGACTAAATTGTTTGGTGAACGCCTTCTGACTAAAGATTTTCATTTTTATTTTCATCTGAAAACATATCTTATTGCAAATTCTTTAGAACTATTCTTCAGTGTGATAGGTAGCGTTCTTTTTAGTACCAGGTCATGCTTTTTCTTTACATTCAGAAATGACATTTCTCATTTTCTTTGCAATGTACAACATTGCCTGTGGAGCAAAATCATTGCTTTTGTGTTATTTAGCATTAGTGTTTCTAAATGAGCATATTGAAATGTTATAGCAGTTCACAGCACTTCTGAAGTTATCATCTTTTCCTTTATTTGCTCTGTAACTGGATAGCATGTCAAGAGACAAATGTGTTTTCAGGGTGATTCAGGAGCAGTACTCTGGTTAAGTCATATGCCAGAAAAGTGGAGTTTGAGGGAGTCGTATCCTGTCTTTAAGTTAATATTATTATTCCAGGCAGAGTTTCTTCTGTCACGGCCTCTTTTCACACAAGGATTTGAATACCTGTGGTACTTTGCATTTGTGTTTATTTATTTTACTTATTACAGTAGGTGAACTGGACTCATTTTAGCCATGTCTTGTTACTCAATTACAACTATGACATAGAGTGTCTATCTTGTAAGTACAACAACTGTGTCTCAGTGAACACAAATTTTACTTTCCAACTTCTTTGTCTTGCATTTGCTCTCCTTGCCAACTGTTTGTGTTTGTTGCTTTTTTTTTGCCGTGCCATTGAGTGTTGAGTAATGTATACTGCCTGACTGTATGCATGATTATTTCATTATTTTTCTGTAATTAACAGGTTTATTCATCAGATTATCAACATTTTTCACTGTAAGCCCATGTAGAAAAACTCTGCAGCATTCCAGATGCTTAACAGTAAATGTATGTTTTAGTTAAATTTTCAGTATTGCTTATGTATACCAGTCAAAAGACAGATTAAGGTATATTAAAAAAATATCATATTACTGCAATTTACAAAAAATTTAAAATGTAATGTATGAAAAAATGCAGAGTATGCAATTGTACATAGCTAACAGAGTCGTACCAAATGTGTATATGTAAAATAACTTCTTATAGTATTTGAAGCCCATAGGCATCATTTTATTAATAAAAAAGACTTTTGCTATTATGTGCAGCAGCATTTAATGAACTTCATTATAGCTCCACGGATCTGTGAATATTATCCCTAAGCATGCAATGTTATAGCTTCTGTACTCCTGACACATTGTATTACAGCTTACTTAGTGAATGCAGCCTGAATGGAATTTCTAATTGGCTCGCTAACAATGTCTAAACATGAAAAGAACAAAATATGCACTTGAGTTAAAAAGAAAGGGAAATCTAGTAGTATGTCACAAAAAATGAATGGACTGCTCACCTTCTAATGAGGTTTCACATGTTTTCAGCAGAATTGTGTCAAGAACAACCCTTCTCACATTACAGCTTCTGATCTTGCAATAAAAAGGACTGAGCAAGAAAGATAAGTCTTTATGGGTCTTTGATCTTTTGTGCTGAGCCTTTGTAAGGGGTAAGACCATCTGTATATCAGTACAGTGTATATAGGCTTTGCACTCTGTTTCACCATCAACTGGATACTTTTAATCAGGCTTGATATAGTCTGTAGAGTATCACATAGATGTCATTAGTACAGAAGATAAAATATTTGCAAGGTACCTTTTAATCATGTTTCATAAAGCTTTATGGCAAGGTAGATACTACAGATTCTGGGAGTTATGCTGCCTCTGCAGGCAGGATGACTTTGTGAAAAAAAACAATGTATAAATCTGAGTCCATTCTCATACTAGATTCTACTTTTCATTGAGAAGTCTGTAAGATGCCTTGTGGGAATGTTAAGTTTGGACAAAGCCCAGTGCTAGTGTATACCTCTAGTATGTACTGGGGTATGACACTAAGGCATTGTTTGAAGTTAGCAGTTTTGTAATGATTTTGCACTGCCCAGGTTCTATTTCTTTGTCAGTATCTGTCTGCTTCTCTGTTTCTCTCCTCTCCATCTTGCCTGAATGTTCTCTTTGTAAAGTGGATTTCCATATCATACATACAGTTACCTCATGTTCTGCAACATTTATTTGCTAATTTATAGTAGTTGATAAAGAGTGGATTTAAACCTTTTCAGACATAACTTTAAAAAGAATAAAGAAGTTAAGTGATAAATACGTGCAAATAGAATGAAGAGCAAAATACATACATTACGGAGTGTAGCTAGAAGTGAATAATAATCGGGTTAATAATGTTGATGTCTGTAAATTAATAGAACCTTATCCTCTCTTTCCTGTAATGACTTTTTTAAGATGGTCTTTATGCTGGAGGTAATAATGTTGCATATTTTGACATATTTGATGTGAAGTGCAGTAAGCGGAATGCATTATTCCTTTCTTGTGAATGTAAAACATCCCTGCAGCTCATTTGGCCAGCATTTGAACTGAGTTGTCTATCTATTTTTGTTGGGATGCTCACCATCCCTCAAATGCCTTATCTGGATTAAACACCGGAACGTGTAATGTGTGCAGTGAATGATACTTTATCATAACTACTTTTATGTAAATTGCATTGTTCTTGCATGTAAATATTTCCCTGTGCAAAAAAAAAAAAAAAAAAAAAACCAATACTATGATATATAGTTTAATCATTTGCCATTTTTCACATGTATAACATTTGCTTTTGACCTGGCTCATAGATGAAAAGATTCAGTAGACCAGTCTGCCTTCCAAGTTAACAGATGAATACAAATAAATGTAAATGTGGTACACAGATATCATAAAGGACTTCCATACCTAATGCTTTCCCTTTTTGAGCTCAGGTCACATCATTATTTACTGGGTGCAGGTGAAAAGGCTTTATCTTCCTTTCTGCTGAAGGGAAAACTTGGTTCATTGAAAAAAGAAAAAAAAAAAGAAATAAATATTTAATTGAGCCCATAAAATTGAAAAAGTTAAAAGCTGATGGAGAAGGGGGAAGTACATTAAAAAAGTTGTATTGTCTATGGGTTCTGAGGCTATCAGATATGATTTGCAGATTCTCAATGCCAGGAACTGAATTTGATCTTACCAGTTAAAAGCAACCCATAACTGATGTTGGTACTTAAATTTAAAATCCGAGATGCATTTTGATTCCAAACTGTGGACTAGACGTTGATCTTCACCAGAATAATACCTGAGATAAAGGAGCCTGACTCACAGGTTTCCTTTTGGAAGAGTCAGAAAAGTTGAACCTTTGAAAAGCATGTGTTCCCACTTCATAGGCATGTGTGTCAGTTGGTCTCTCCTCTAACTAATAATAGACTACAAAAAAAAATGGCAGAAGAGAGACTCTCAGTCTATTCTGAGAAAAGTTTTTGGTACCAGTGTTAATAGTACCTATCAAGGACTGATGTAGGTTGTAGTTGAGAATCTAAGCCTCAACCCTGTCAGTATTTCAGTGACATGGTGATGAGTCATTCTCCTGTATTTTGGGATAAGAGTTCAACACCTACACCTTCATTTCATTCTTTCAGATAAATAAGTTTCATATTGGCAGTGTTTGGCCTTTTCAAGACACTAGTTTAATGATACCACTAATTCCAATAGAAAATGTTTCAGTTGTCCTGTTTCATGGGTTTCCACTCTTAAAAGAAGGTATTCTCAAATTTGTAAAGTCTTAGAGTCAGTGAGGACAGTTCCTTTTTTAAATATTTCAAACATTATTGAAATAAAAGTACTAAGCATCCTGACATTTATTTACCAGCACATAAATCATCAGTTTTGCTGTAGAAATTTAGCAAGGAAAACCCTATTCTTTATTTTAATGTACAATCCGATCCTGCTACTTTCCACTTCTGCCATTCCAGCACTTTTTAAGGCTTCCAGTACATATTCCGTTTCTTTGGATACTTTACCCTTTAGTAGGGAACAGGGGTAGCTGAACAGGTACAGCAAGAGAAGGGTTTTTCCTGTAGTACTTGGACACTGAGGATTCTGCTTATTTGTCATCCTGTCAAAAAGGAATTTTTGCTCAGATGCTAGAAAATGCAAGTCATTTAATAGAACCCCAGGAAAGGAGGATTCACTTTCTGAGATACAGTTCTGATTCTTTAGGTCTTCATGCAGTAATGTTCACCCATTATACAGTGGACACTTCTGGCCACGATGACTTTACAGGTGCAGTCATGCATAGATGAGATTAGATGGCAGATCAGAATCTGCCTAAAAATGCAAAAACTCAAATTCTGGTAACTTCATTTGCATCCTGCATCGTTTGAAACCTTGAAAAATAAATGAAAATCATAAGAAGGAATGTCAAGAGGAATGTTTTCCAGCTTTTTGTCCTTCCGCAGAAATTATCCCTTTTGTAGAAAACACGTGTATAATGCGTGAGACATATCAAATCTTCCTTCTTCTAAATACAATTACTCAAGCGATTTTACGTCATTGCATTCAGAGTTTGAGCAGAATGCTATTTTATTTAACCTTTTATGTGATCTTTCTTTCTTGTCTGTTGCACATGGCCATGAAAATTTTAAGTAGTTGATATTTATTTCTTTTACAGTTTTACATAATTTTGTTTCTTATTGTATGGTTCCGTTGTCTCCATAGTTCTGTCTATAGCATATAATCTTGTCACGACAAAGAGAGCTAAAGATGGATGTTTGTTTAATCTACAGTTTCTAAAAAAAACTTTTATAATTTTGAGAAATTTTTTATATCTAAATACCCCATCAGGCTGCAGACCTTACTAAACTCTGACATAAGCGAATTGCTTAGTGGACTTTTTCATAAATTTACTTTCTCCATCATACATATTTCAGTAAGCCATCCATGTGTTTGATTGCTAAGGTTTGGATTATCTTTTCGTGTTTTTCAACTGCAGTTGCAGTAACTGCAAGAAAGAATAGTCTATTATTATGCATAAAATTTAAATTTGCTCACAATTATTTTGTTTTTCAACTGATTCTTTGTTTTCTAATCCAGTATTTGGATTCATGTTTAGATTTTAGGCCAAGAAAATTATACATAATGTTATATACATTTTCTTTGCTCCTTGTAAAAGAATTCTAGGATATTTTTGATAAGAATCTTTTATATGTTCAAGTCTTTTGTCAGGACATGATAATTCATTTACTGTAGTATTTAATACGATGTATAGTGCAGTTCCCTTGAAGGTACTGGACTTGATGTAAGAAAACTTTGTATACCTGACTGCTACAAAAGTATCTTTTTTATGATGATATTTTAATCTGTTGTTTAGGAATACTTGTATAATAACTCAGCAAACAGTCTTCATTATTACTGCTGTAATCACTTAGAACAGCACAATAAATACATTATAGAATTAAAATGTGTTATTAGCAGAATGGTGATCATTTATGTGCAGTGGACCATGGTTAATTTTATTACTGTTTTTTTTTCTGGAATGTTATGCAGGCAGTAATGCACACCAGATTGTGTGTTATTGTAGAAATGCTCCCCACCCACCGGCGCCAGACCTCTACAACCTGGAAGGACATTGCTTATAATTACTATATTATTTTTTTTTATATATTTTTGATGTAAAATAGTTCCTCCGCCTAATGTTTCAAACTTGCTGTGATATATGAAATGGTGCTGGAGGAAGCATTTTACATCCAAAATGTAACATTTTTTAGAAAAATATCCAGTTATTTACTTTATTTTTGCCTCCTTCCTCCTAAAATGTTTGGCTTATTGACAGTCATTGGGGATTGAAGTCACTATATAATGAATGCATTTGAGTTGCAGAGTTTTATTTCCTTCAGAAAATGCATGCTAACACAAATCTTGCCATTTCAGCAATTTTGTAATTTTATAAAGCAAAAATTGAAATCTATTGCTATTTTTGAGCCTTTGTTTTCACTTTGTTTTAGGCTTTATTCAGATTTTTTCAGCTAAGAGGTTGAGAGGTATGCAAATCTCTTTACTGCTGCTGCCAGTGGTCGATCTCACTCACTCACTCACTCACTCACTCACTCACTCACTCACTCACTCACTCACTCACTCACTCACTCACTCACTCACTCAGTCACATTTGCGCTTTAGAAAATGCATGCTAACATAACTCCTATTATTCAAGTAACTCTGTGATTTTACAACAGCACTATTTAAAATCTGTTCCTATTTTGCAACTTTGTTCACCCTTTACTTTAGGCTTTATGCAGATATAGTAAACAAAGAGGTTGAGAGGTATGCAAACCTGCTGCTGTTGCCACTGCTCGATCACTTTAACTCTTAAGTCTCTCCTCTCTCTCTGTCTCTCTCTCTCACACACACACACACACACACACACACACACACACACACACACACACACACACACACACACACACACACACACACTTCCGCTACATGCATGCAAGCACACATTCACTCAGCCAGGCAGACAGAAACATAAACACACACACACACACACACACACACACACACACACACACACACACACTTCCGATTTCACTCACACATACAGACAGAAACATAAACACACACACACACACCTCCGATTTCACTCACACATGCAGACAGAAACATAAACACACACACACACACACACACACACACACACACACACACACACACACACACACACACACACTTTTTCTGTTTCATTTATTTTTTACACTCCCTAAACAGCAAAAGAGCTGCTTAGTGAGTGCAAAATAATAGCTCGGTTAATCTCTCTGTCACTGTCATACATGCATACACTCTCACACACAGACAAAAACACATATACACACACTTTTTCATGAAGCCCCTCTGGCAAATATTGTATTTGTCATTCTATTGATGGGAATATAACTACTGAGAAATTTATGTGATAACTATTTTTGTTTGTTTGTTCTTCGCAATTCTAGGCTTACACTATTATTATTTAATTATTTTGTTTCCGTATTCTCCATATGTACTTCTTGGTGGAGGC
>NC_056745.1:1392198264-1392275248 GCF_019279795.1 Protopterus annectens | reverse complement strand
CTGTTTTGTGTAGAGATAATTTAACCTCTAGAGTACATTAGTGATACTGTCCAAGCCACTCCATTAAGCCTTAAAAAGTTCAGGTCACACTTATCATTTGGGTAATAATATTGCACAGTAATAATTGGACACCCTTTGATAATAGCCCTATTCATAGATGATATTAGTGGTTGGTGGCAAGCGGTACTACTGTATATTCTGGGCAGAAGGGGTATAGTTGGAGAACCTATGCCAGCCTTCCCCAGGAGTGGCTGTGTGTTTGTATACAACTCATATCTCAAAGTGGGTGTGTGTCATCTACTTGGGTAGGGACACGAAGCACTGGTTGGACAGAGAGGGTATTGGATGTTTTAGCTTGACCACTAGGATGAGATCTGGACCCTATAGCTGTGCCAGTGAGGAGTCTTATTGGGTTCTGGAGAGAAAGGGAGAAACCTGCCCAAGACTGACTGTGATCTCTGTGTGCTCTTAAGGGAAATTGTACTTTACTGTGTGTGCATTTGTTATCCTTCCCAATGTGGACACCCCTCACTGGTGTTAGTGGTTAAAAATGAGACTCATTGATTGTTGGGCTAGTACACAGGTGTCACAATGACAACCAAAGGAAAAATGCAAAGTAAATTCTTTTGTTCAAAACCTTATGGTCCCATACATAAAGGGACACAGTATCTCATGCAAAGTGCAGTAATTCCCTTCTGGTGCAGGACATAAGGTCCTCATCATATAGGTGCCTCCAAGTAGCCCTGTTCTCTTTGGTCTCTTTTGTACGAATAGTTGCAACCTCTTAACTGTACCTCAGTGTGAGGAATGTTCCTCATTTTGATACTTAAAAAGTCCATGTTCCACTCCATTCCACAGTGAAAGGGTGTGTCATACACTGATTCTTGAGGCTTTTTATTTTTAAATTAATAACTTAAAAATAAGCGTAAAAACCTCAGCTTTGGCCGGCTAAGGACTTGCTATATTCAACTGGACGTATAAGAGAATTTAAGTACGTTTATCTGCTCTTTTTTTTTTTAAAAAATACAGTATTTAAATTGATTTTAACTGTGTGGAAGGAATATCAGCTGAACTGGAAGTTAGTCAGTGTTTGCTGAATTTTGTTATTTGCTAGTAATTACAGGTGTGGGGGTAGTCACATTCTTTGATTTCCTGTCCTTGCCTATTTAAGTGGTACAGTGTGAAATATTTTCTGCCGAAAAACCTCAGCTTTGGCTGGCTAAGAACTTGCTTTATTCAACTGGACGTATAAGAGAATTTAAGTACCTTTATCTGCTCTTTTTTTTTCAAAAAAATACAGTATTTAAATTGATTTTAACTGTGTGGAAGGAATATTAACTGGAAGTTAGTCAGTGTTTGCTGAGTTTTGTTATTTGCTAGTAATTACAGGTGTGGGAGTAGTCACATTCTTTGATTTCCTGTCCTTTCCTGTTTAAGTGGTACAGTGTGAAATATTTTCTGCTTAAAAACCTCAGCTTTGGCCGGCTAAGAACTTGCTATATTCAACTGGTTGTATAAGAGAATTTAAGTACCTTTATCTGCTCTTTTTTTTTCAAAAAAATACAGTATTTAAATTGATTTTAACTGTGTGGAAGGAATATTAGCTGAACTGGAAGTTAGTCAGTGTTTGCTGAATTTTGTTATTTGCTAGTAATTACAGGTGTGGGGGTAGTCACATTCTTTGATTTCCTGTCCTTGCCTATTTAAGTGGTACAGTGTGAAATATTTTCTGCTTAAAAACCTCAGCTTTGGCTGGCTAAGAACTTGCTATATTCAACTGGATGTATAAGAGAATTTAAGTACCTTTATCTGCTCTTTTTTTCCAAAAAATACAGTATTTAAATTGATTTTAACTGTGTGGAAGGAATATTAACTGAACTGGAAGTTTTCACTCTGCTCTTCAGTTAGTCCCACCCACCCTTCCTGTTTTTGTTTTGGTGTTAATCTTAGTGGCCTTGCAACTGCCTGCCCCTCTTGTAAATTTGTGTTTGGATACTTCTTCTGGGCCCATCTCATTTGCTCACTCAACTGAGTGCAGTGAGATCATATTCTGATTTCAGGCACTCCTACTGTGTACAAAGAGAGCATCTGGGGAAAAAAAATTAAGCTTGTTTCCTGCCTTTCCTGTTAAGTGGCATAGACTATTTGCAGGCTTCTGAGCCCCCAAGCCCTTCTGTGTTGGAGGGAAGCCTTCTAGCTTAGTTTTTTTCCTTATAACTAGCCAATTTTCTAGTTTCAGCACTCAAATCTGTTTCTTTGATCTCAGCACTTGTTCAGAAAAAAAATAAATAAATAAAATAAATTTCATCTGCTTTTACTGTACTTGTGTTTCTACCTACTTATTTTTACTTTTGCATCATCTTAGAAGTACTCAATTGTATTTATTACTGCTTGGTGTAACTCATTCTAAGCCTTTTGGTTTAAACACTTGGGCTTCGGACCAGTTGTTTTGCACTGAGAGGGTTTGTGGTCTGCACTGTAGTGGCAGAACAGGTAGCTTACATCCTTCTAGGTTGGGAACTGCTGATTTGAGGGCTCAGTGTCTGTTATTCTAAAAGTGTATTAATTCTGGTTTAAGCACTTGGGCTTTCAGGCCAGTTATTTTACATTAAGAGGGTTCGTGGTCTGCACTCTTGTGGGAGGAGAGGCTGGACTCTGCCCTTCTGAGCTTGGAATTTCTGGTTGAAGGCTTATAGTGCATGCATATCTGAACTGCTTCTTACTGAAGTTGGTGCGCCTTGTTTGCTGTGGCATAGACTGGATTTGGGCCTGCCGGATCTAGCTTTGTTTGTGTAACTTGAGCACTAATCCAGGCATTCTCTAAAGTATTCAATTGTATTTATTACTGCTTGGTAGTAACTTGATTAAAGTGTAGCTATCATTCTAAGTCTTTTGGATTAAGCACTTGGGCTTCAGACCAGTTGTTTTACATTAGGAAGGTTTGTGGCATGCACTGTGGTGGCAGGACAGGTAGCTTTCATCCTTCTAAGTTGGGAACTGCTGATTGAGAGCCCAGTGTCTGTTATTCTTAAAGTGTATTAGTTCTGGTTTAAGCACTTGGGCTTCAGGCCAGTTATTTTACATTAAGAAGGTTTGTGGTCTGCACTCCTGTGGGAGAAGAGGCTGGACTCTGCCCTTCTGAGCTGGGAATTTCTGGTTAAAGGTTTATAGTGCCTGAATATTTGAACTGTATCTTACTAAAATTGGTACACCTTGTTTGCTGTAGCATAGACTAGATCCAGGCCTGCTGAATCTAGCTTTGTTTATATGCTTGTTGTTTGTTTGCTTGTTATTTCCCTGGAACGGTAATTCCACCTAATACGTGGCTTCTCAGCGCTTCTGTGGATCACTAGTGATATCTGCATTGCTTACTGTACTTATTTCCTTGTTTCACTTGAAAGAAAGTTACTGTTTGTCGTTTTTGCATTTAAGTTACCTGTAACACATTGCACTTAAGTTACCTGGCACTTGCTCACTAAAGCAATTATATAAGTCAGCACTAAAAATTAAAAGCACTACACCCTCACTCCCCACTGGCCCTGGTTTTCAATTATTAAGGAATTCCCAATATTATTCTAGCATGTCCAAAGGTCAGTTGTCAATCTCCTCTCCGGTCCAGCTGGTGAATCTGGGAATCTTGAGGCAATGTTACAACTGCCTAATGTACACAGACAACCCTCTCCTCCTCCCAACAAATTCCAACACATGTGAGAGATGCAACCATATAGCCAAACTGGAGGCTAAGCTCTCTCAACTCAGTACTGGCATAACTAGTCAGGAGAAGAAGGAAACCACACTCACTACAATTCCAGTCTCACATAGACCTACCACGACAGCAAACCAAATACATAATCACACAAAAACATACTCGGAGGCTATAAATAAAGATCTGCCGAAGCAGCAGAGACCTCCCAAGCAGCCGCTACCCCAAAACAAAACACGTGCAACACATATCTCACAAAGCCAGTGTGCCAAACAGTCACAGCCCTAAAGACTAAACAACACACCTGATACACTTGTAATAGGTGACTCTATCGTCAGGCACACTGATGTCCCGCTCACCAGGCTGAACAAGGAGAGGGTCACGGTGAGCAGCCTGTTGGGCGCTAGGATCCGCCACATAACACAAGCACTCAGGTCACTCCAAGGCAAGTACAAATATGACTCAGTCATTGTCCATGCTGGTGTGAATGACCTGAGACGTACCTCCCTGGACTACATGAAAAGAGACATAAAGGAGCTTTCTGAGCATGTAGCCCAGGCTGGTATGACCCTGACCTTGAGTAGCATCTTGCCCTCACCAAGGATGATGCCACAATATGAAGACAAGATGATCAATTTCAACAATTGGCTTAAGTACTGGTGTCATTCAAAGGGGATCCAATGCCTGTCAGCTTGAGATGATATGCTCGACAAGCCACGATGCTTCGCTAGGGACGGCTTGCACCTGTCACCCCAGGGCTTTCGGATATTGGCAAAGGCTCTTGCTACCCCCATAGTGCCTTTTTTAGGCAAGGCTCAAAAGACAAACCCACCTCCATAGGTATCACAAGGATAAGAAACTAAGAGTAATGCTACTCAACGCCAGAAGTCTAAACCTCAAGATGCATGCACTCGAAACTCTCCTTAGCATGGAGAACATCGATATCTGTGCAGTAACAGAAACCTGGTTCAGGGCTCCCGAGAGCACCCCAGCACTACCAGGTTATACCTCATACCATGCTTTTTGGCCCCAAAACTTGGACCGAACCACAAAAGGAGGGGGAGTATCGATATTCATCAAAGATACCCACACCTCCAGGTTGGTGGCAAAGCACGAAGCATCAGAGACTATCCATGTGCAACTAACAGTGGGTAAAACTGCCTTCCAGTTTATAGCCTGCTACAGACCACCCTCCCAAACCCAGGAACCCCACTCGGCCTTCCTGAAAACACTGGAAAATATGAAGGTCTCTCCAAACACCATTATATTGGGCGACTTCAACTACCCAAACATAGACTGGGAGCATTACTCTAGCTCCAACACCCTAGCCCAAAGGTTCCTAGAATTTATAAACTCAGATGCTATGGAACAACTTGTTACCACTCCCACAAGAGGGGAAAACATACTGGACCTGATCATCACCAACATGGGGACTCTATGCTCCAGACCAGAAGTGTATCCCTCACTGGTAAGATCAGACCATAAACTAATCTCACTGGATATTCACATCCCGACCCCACCCCCTGCCCAGAAAACCACAGTGAAAAACTTCACTAAAGCTAATTTCACACTCCTCAAAACTGAGGTGGAATCCTTCAAAGCCCCCGGGGCTGTGGAAAATACGGCCCTGACCGCAGAATCCTTTATAAACACATTCTATGAACACCTTCAGGAATGCATGGATCATGCGATCCCAAATAAAACCAAGACCCAATCCTCCAAAGGCAGACATCCTGTCTGGTGGACCCCAGCCATAAACAAACTATACAATAGAAGGAGGAAGCTACTAAATGATAGAGCAAAATCCCAAAAAGGGAAGGCATCACTGATCAGTATTAGCAAAAAACTACGGGCACACATAAAATTGTCTAAGGCCAGCTTCGAGAGAAAAATTGCATAGGACACGAAGGATAATCACAAGGCTTTCTTTAGTTATTTTAGGAACCTGGGTAGTAATTCCCAGATATGCTCAGAATTAGTCCAAAATGACAAAAAATACACCGAACCCACAGACATTGCCAACATCCTAGCTGACAGGTTCAGCGCAAACTTCCCCCCACCAAAAGGGCAAATATCTATCCCAGCAGAGTGCTGCCCCCCTGACATCTCAGATGCTCAGGTAAGAGCCGCCCTCTCCAAAGCAAAAAACACAGCATCAATAGGACCAGATGGTGTCCCGGGCTGCGTCCTACATGAACTCCAAGAAGAGCTAAACCGAAACATAAAACTACTGTTCAATCTCAGCCTTACTACAGGATATGTACCCAAAGAGTGGCGTACAGCAACAGTGGTCCCTCTCCATAAAGGTGGTGCCTCAACGGATCCTGGAAACTAATTGCCCCATAAGCCTGACTAGCTTGGTCTGCAAAGCTATGGAAATGATCATCATGGACCTCATAAATAAAGATATTGGGGACCTACAAATACTGGATCCTACCCAGTTCGGCTTTGTTAAGGCAGATCCTGCCTCTTAAACCTGGTTGATTTCTTTGAAACAGTCACCAAGGCCATTGACGAGGGGAAGGTGGTCCACACAGCCTACCTGGACCTCACAAAAGCCTTCGATACAATACCCCACTCGGGCATTATAGATAAGCTCACCAGCTTAAATATAAACCCCTATGTCACTAGATGGATTGCAAACTGGCTCAAGGACAGAACCCACATGGTTAGAATTGCTGGAGCCATGTCAGACTCCAAACCAGTTACAAGTGGTGTCCCACAAGGCTCAGTCCTGGGACCTCTCTTGTTCGGTATATATTTCTCGGAGGTACAGGCCAACACGGAAGGACTGTGGCTGACCAAGTTCACAGATGACTGCAAACTGGGCGCCATAATCGACTCTCCAGCCGACACAAGCATCCTCCAAAAGGGCCTCATAGAAACAGACAACTGGTGCCAGAGCCATGGCCTCAAGCTAAATGCCAAAAGTGTATAGTCATCCCTTTGGCAAAACAAAGTGCCCACAAATTACCACATAGGTGGTAATCCATTAAGTACAGAAGAAGTAATTAGGGACCTGGGGACCCAAGTTGATAGCAATCTCTCATTTGACAACCATGTGGCCAAAGTGGTTAGAAAAACATTTTATATAGCCCACCTAATCATGAAGGGATTCACATCTAGATCGGGGAGGTCATCGTGCCTCTTTACTCATCCCTCATCAGGCCCATAATTGAGTACAATGCCCCTTTTGGGATGTACCTTACCAGACACCTGCAGCAACTGGAAAGAGCCCAAAAGTGCCTCACCAAGAGGATCAAAGGGCTCAAACAGATGCCATATGCTGCCCGGTTAAAGAAACTCCAGCTCTACTCAGTGGCATACCACCTGTTCAGAGGCGATCTGTGCCTGACGTATAAAGCCATGTCCAACCCGGAATTAATGGACATGCTGCACCTGAGAAAATCCAAATCCCATCGAGCTAGACGCTCGAGAGACTTGAACCTCAGCACTGAAATAAATAGGACATGCTGGAGGGACAGATTCATAACCCAGAGGCTCCCTTCACTCTGGAATAAAATCCCAGTCCAGGTTAGGCAGAGTCCCTCATTGACACTCTTCAAGAGGAATCTTGATGAGTGGATGGGAGATCGTAGGTTTACCCCGGGTATCACTTCTGTGTCACTGTTAGACAGAGGCACAGTATACTAACCTCGAAAAAGGGCATAGCAAAATAAATTTAAAATGGGTGGCGAAAGCCAAACACATTCTGGCTAGGCTTATAAATGCCCTAGGGCAGATAGCCTAGTATGAACCTATGAACCAATGAATAACCATGGTAAACCTTGCAGAATCACATGAATTCATCAAAATAACTTTTTATAACTATAAAGTAATATGTTTGAACTATGCTGTGAATTTCCTAGTTAAAGTTGTTAATTGCCTGTTTGCTATGAATGGTAGTGTTCCACATTTTGGAGGAGGAAGTTCCCCAAGTGTAGTTCACAGTGATTTCCATTAGTACAGCACACTACCCACAGCTGACATTCCAGGTATACACCACCCCCCATCAGAGGCAAGCTTCACTCTGATTTGATAGGATAGTTTGCCATCTTATTATACATTTAATTTGTATAATTGTTACTGTTACCCGAACTATGCAGAAATTCTCTCTACCTAATATGTAATGGTACCTGACAGTTTAAAGGAACAGTTCTATTTACAGCCTTTATACATGGCATTTGTATAATTTTAAAGCAATAATTCCATTTGCAGCCTTTATACATAATGTTGACTTTATTTTACATCATTTTGAGACACCATTATGGTGTGAACCTCCACACTAACACAAATACATATACACTAACTATTTTAGTTCCTAAAAAATATCTAATTTCCTAGTTATATTACTTTTTTTTCTTTCACAGCAGTTATATTAACAGAAGCATATTATTACCAAGCCTACTTTCATCACTAGCTTTCCTGACATAGTTAATCAGTACTAGTATGTCATTCAAGAACCTTACTCTTCTTGTAGTTAAATACATATTAAGCGTATTTGAATACATAGTATTTGTTTTACCATGATTATTATAAATTACTTACCACCATCTTCATCATCATCGACGCTTATTTTCCCATATTTCTACATGGGGTCATGGTGTCGTGTCACCTATCAGCATCTCTTTCAAATCATGCCTGACTGTCACAGGTCTTCTTTCATACAGTCCTTCCATCTGTTTGCAGGACTCCTTTGTTTCTTCTTACCTTCTTCCTGTGTGTCACAAATGACAGTGCAGTGGTGCATTGGTGCAGAGGTAGTGTTGTCGCCGCACAGCAAGAGGTTCTCTGGTTTGATTCTTGGCTGGCATGCCATCTGTATGGAGTCTACATGTCCTCCCTGCATTCGTGTGGGTTTTCTCCAGGTGCTCCTGTTTCCTTCCATATTATGAAGACATGTGTCTGGACCATTTCTTCCTGGGCCTCTGCTGAAAATGTGCTTTGTTCTAAGTTGGACTTTCCCGGTTAACAAATGTGAAATAAATAAAAAAAATAAAAATAAAATCTTCACCAGATTGTCTTCTGCTTTTCTGCACATGTGCCTGAACCACAGTAATCTGTTCTCTTTGACCTTTTCTGCAATTGGAGCTATTTGGGTTTCTGAGCAGCTGTCTTAATTTTTTTCTTTTGTCCCCCAGTGAGCATCGTATCACGTATCACCCATCTCAGGCACTTCACCTCAATCAAATCTTGCTTCCTCAATTGCTCTGCCATTACTGCCGGGTGTTTGTACAATACAGTAGTCCTGGTCTCACCACTGATTTGTGCACCTTACTTTGCAGCTTCTTTGGCTTTCTTCTGTCACATATTACCCCTGACACTCTGGGCCATTTGGCTGCAGCCTATCGGATTCTAGCTTTGACCTCTTCATTCCGACTTCCCATCTCCGCAGTAACCCCTCTCAGGTACTTGAAGGTACTTGTTTCACTATTTTCACATCTACTTTAGCTTTTAGTTTCCTCTGAGTTCCCCCTTTTGTTGCCATTACAACTGTCTTATCTGTACCTAGATCCAACCCATATGCCTTCAGTTTTGCATTCCAGTCCGCTGTCACATGTCGAAGTTCTTGTTCCAAATCTACCTATAATGCCACACCATCTGCACACAGCAGCTTTGTTGCTGTTCCCTTGTGCAACCTGTTCGCTAATGTAGCCCATTACTAGTATAACTGCAGTGGGCACAGAGCTGAACTCTGATGCACACCCACTCCCACTGGTAACCTCTCTGTGAGTCTGAATACTGTTTGTTCTTGTGTCATTAGGTCCTTGTACATAGCCTGCACTAATTCTACCACGCTTCGAACCAGCACAGAACTGCCCAAATCAGCTTTAATGGGACCTTGTCATATGCTTTCTCCAAGTCAAAGGATATCCAATTGGACTCTTTACTCATCTTAAGTTTCATCATAACTGTCTGTCTTACTACAAACATCGGGTCAGTTGCGTTGCATCCTGATCTGAATCCAAACTGCTCATCATCTATTTTTCCTTCTTCTACTCTGTATATTCATTTATTTTCAGCTGTTACTGTTGTTTGCGTTCTGGGAGCCTAGCCTCTGTTTTAAACTGTCTTAATGTTGTCTTTACAAATTGCTGTTTAACAGAGTTCGACATTTAATTGGGAGTATTATTACTTGAGCTCATTCACTGCTTCATACTTGGGTTCCTCAATGGGCTCCTTGACCTCATGCCTGTTAACTAACTCAGTTTCCCCAGTGCTTTAAAACACTTCCTGGTTAAATGACTTGCTCAGAGTTGCATGGTAAGCACATGAAGACCGAGGGAATCAAACCCTGGGCCACAGGAAGCAGTACACTGACTGCTCTAACTTTCAGAGAATCTGTGTATACATCTGTATGCATTGTTAGTCCCACTGAACAAGAGCTACTTGTCTACTACATCATTATGTCTGACTTGAAGAAGCGAAGACAACATGTACTAACATGTATATATAAAAGAATCACATGCACACTGTTGTCAGCGCACGATCCATCTTGGTAATTAAGGAGAGCTACGACGTTTACTATTTCTGCCTGGAAGAAGAGACATTTAAGGTAGGAGAGTTGAAACACTGTAATTATTTGTTACAGTAACTTCGTCTGGAAGATCTATTATGATAAGTTTACTTACATACAACTCCGATCTATTATGATAAGTTTACTTACATACAACTCTAATTTGTATTTTTTTCATAGTTGGTGGGAAGGGCTTTCATAGTTTATGGGAAAGGCTTTGCTTCCCTTTTACCATTTGCGCCATGTGGCCTCACTTATGTAAGGATTTAAGTCTTTTTTTGTCATTTCACCAGAGGTATCTGAGTTACAGTTAGTTTACAGCAAACTCTTGTCGAATGCATAGTTGAATATCTTCCCAGACTGAACATCTACAGTAATCACCCTTGAACCAGTCCAAATTGTGTCTTTTAACATTAGCAGTTCAGTTTTGTCTCTCAAATACAGGTCATTATATTTGCTAGTTTTTATTTATTTATGCTCTATCTCTGGAGTCCTTTTGCATTTGGTGGTCCTTTTAATGCTGCTGTCACTGCTGAGTATGCTGCCACTGTTAGGGATGTCTGATGTTTCACACTTTTAATGCTGCTGTCACTGCTGAGTATGCTGCTATTGTTAGGGATGTCTGATGTTTCACACATGTCTTTGGTGCTGTAATTTGCATTTGGTGGTCCTTTTAATGCTGCTGTCACTGCTGAGTATGCTGCTACTGTTAGGGATGTCTGATGTTTCACACTTTTAATGCTGCTGTCACTGCTGAGTATGCCGCTACTGTTAGGGATGTCTGATGTTTCACACATGTCTTTGGTGCTGTAATTTGCATTTGGTGGTCCTTTTAATGCTGCTGTCACTGCTGAGTATGCTGCTACTGTTAGGGATGTCTGATGTTTCACACATGTCTTTGGTGCTGTAATTTGCATTTGGTGGTCCTTTTAATGCTGCTGTCACTGCTGAGTATGCTGCTACTGTTAGGATGTCTGATGTTTCACACATGTCTTTGGTGCTGTAATTTGCATTTGGTGGTCCTTTTAATGCTGCTGTCACTGCTGAGTATGCTGCTACTGTTAGGGATGTCTGATGTTTCACACATCTCTTTGGTGCTGTAATGCCCTCTCTAGCACCAGTGTGTCTTTGTGCTGATGTGGAGATACGATGTTCAGTAACTTTATTTTTCTGCTCCTGTTACTCTCTCAGGTATCATCCCTACATTTGTGCTACTTTCCTTGCTGTCCCTGTCTAAAGTACTGATTGAATTTATGTTACTTCATGCCTTCTAGTCTTCACTGTCATATATGATGTAGTAACGCCTATCTTTAGCACAGCAAGCAACAATGATTTTTAAGTACTTGTGTGCTATTGGTGGTGACTTGCATATGGAAGCTGTGGTTAAGGTGCCGTATGTCACAGAACTGTATCACACTGGATGGCTCCTACCTGTAGGTTCCTTATCACTGGCATCCAGTTTGTAGGGCTCCCTATTGAAATGTTGACACTTGAAATGCCAAGCACCAAAAGCTGGGGAGAAAAACGCACTGAAAGCCTGCAGAAGAACAAATCTCGAAAATCGCTCTTCTCCTTAAGACTACTTCTGTGTAGTATGGGGTATGTCAGTACAGCTGCTTCTTTTTTTGTCTGTGCAAATTCCTTACATTGTGGCTATTAAAGCAGTCTGTACAAACCCAGAACTCATCTTCTAAAGATACCCTGGAATGTGATGCCTTTATACCACAGCTTCACACTTTGGTTTCTTGCCCTTCAGAGATCCTGTTTCCTTCCATCTGCCTGCCTATGCACTTATTTATTTAAATTTGATAACTTGCTGGTCTGTTTGCATCACAGATCCTATTTCTAGGCAGACTTGGGAAGTACGTACTGAAATCCACAAAGAGAAGAGAGGAATCAAGAAATATGCCTGTCTATAAGATAAATACCCACGCTCCAAAAACACAAAGGACAAAATCCACAAAGAGAAGAGAGGAGTCAAGAAATATGCCTGTCTATAAGATAAATACCCACGCTCCAAAAACACAAAGGACAAAATCCACAAAGAGAAGAGAGGAATCAAGAAATATGCCTGTCTATAAGATAAATACCCACGCTCCAAAAACACAAAGGACAAAATCCACAAAGAGAAGAGAGGAATCAAGAAATATGCCTGTCTATAAGATAAATACCCACGCTCCAAAAACACAAAGGACAAAATCCACAAAGAGAAGAGAGGAATCAAGAAATATGCCTGTCTATAAGATAAATACCCACGCTCCAAAAACACAAAGGACAAAATCCACAAAGAGAAGAGAGGAATCAAGAAATATGCCTGTCTATAAGATAAATACCCACGCTCCAAAAACACAAAGGACAAAATCCACAAAGAGAAGAGAGGAATCAAGAAATATGCCTGTCTATAAGATAAATACCCACGCTCCAAAAACGCAAAGGACATACAGTTACGTGAGGAAAATATGACATGTGCACATCAGTTTCATTGAACGGTCTGTAAAATAAAAAAACTGTAATTTTTAAAGGTGACCTCTGTGCCTACTGACTGTCAAGCCTTCCCTATGAGACCTGACCTCATTTATCCCCCTGACAAGGTATCCCCATTATGGAGGTGAAAAACGGTACCATCATCCAGGAAATCATAATGGTGCTTCATGCTATCTGCTTGTGACCCAATATATATATATATATATATATATATATATATATATATATATATATATATATATATATATTTTTTTTTTTTTTTTGCATACTCTAAATAAAGTGCCACTTTCCACAATCAGGGAGGCCTGTAGACAACTGTGCCTTTTGGTTCTGATTGTGGTCAGGGTGTCCAGCCTTTCAGCTTGGTGAGTATAGATTATTCCCCAGAGACTCCTAGGGTGACCATGCTTTCCAGCCCTAGCTGACAGACACACCCTTTAGTCAGTGGACCATATCCTTGGGCACATGCTGGAGATGTTTTTTCCTTATCCCACCCTATCTCCATCCCTTTTTGGTTTCAGTAAGTACTTCATTACTGTTGGACATCCAGTGCTTGCCATTTGATGTTTGCATGCTCTACTACACATCTTCGTGAGAGCTACTCTTGCTACTTTGGAAGCCAAAGTGTATGCCTTCCTGGGTAGTATCTGTAATACAAGCCTCTGCTTGCACTTGCAACACCAAATTGCCACACCTGCCCCTGCAGTGGGCAGGCAAAAATTACCACTGACTCTATTCCCCTCTGCCTGATTCCCCATGACCTGGGCTGCAGCTTCCTATTGAAATGTTGTCTTTCAAAATGCTGAGTGCTGGCACACAGAAAAAAGAGCTGGAAATTCAGGGGAAGAGTGAATCTCGAATATTGCTCTTCTCCTTTAAACTTGATCCTCTGGCAACCTCGGTGTGGGGGGTAAGCTTCCCATGCCCCAATAAGTTATAAATACTATCTCCGAGACTGCCATACTTCAGAGAGAAGGGAATATTTTGAGAACTGGCCATCTGACACTTAGTATATATAAGTCCATTTTTTTGGCCATTCAGTCTCCATGTTTCGGAATACACTTTAGAGGGTCCTAACATTTCAAATGGTCACCCTTGGCCACTAAACACACTCATAGGTTCATAGGCTATTGGCCCTAGGGCCTATACAAGCTTATCCAAAAAAGTACCCTGACTTTCGCCACCCAAGAAAATTATTTTCCTGTGCCCCTGTTGAGCAGAGCCACAGAGGTGATCCCCGGAGTGAATTTCCTATTTCCCATCCAATCATCAAGATTTTTCTTGAAGAGTGCTAATGAGGAGCTTTGCTTGATATAGATAGGTAGTTTGTTCCAGAGTATGGGAAGTCTGTGGGACAAAAATCTATCCCTCCAGCATGTTCTGTTTATTATACTGAAAAGTTTAGGTCCCTAGAGTGTGTAGCTCAGAGGGAGTGGGATTTCTTTAAGTGGAACATGTCCAACAGCTCTGGGTTTGACATAGCTTTGTATGTTAGGTAGAGATCACCTCTGAGTAGCCGATATGCGATGGAGTAAAGCTGGAGTTTTTTGAGATGGCCTGCGTAGGGCATCTGTTTGAGGCCAGTAATCCTCTTTGAGGTATTTCTGCAGCCTTTCCCATTGTAGATGTCTTGTGAGGTACATACCAAAAGGGGCGTTGTACTCTATAATGGGTCTAATGAGTGACGAGTAGAGGGAACAACAACCTCTTTTATCCTGAATGAGAAACCTTTTGTGATGAAATGTGCCACGTAGAAGGCTTTGCTGACTACTGTGGCGATGTGATTATCAAAGGAGATACTGCTGTCCACCTGTGTCCCAAGGTCTCTTATCACACTTTCGGTTTTAAGTAGACTACCATCTATGTGGTAGCTCATGAGTACAGAGTTTTTACCAAAGAGGATGACAATGCACTTTTTGGCATTGAGCTTGAGGCCATGGCTTTGACACCAGGCATCTGTCTCAGTGAGGCCCTTTTGTAGGATGTCCACATCATTAGGAGTTTCGATTATGGCTGCTAGTTTGCAGTCATCTGCAAACTTTGTTAGTCAAAGACCTTCTGTGTTAGCCTGTACTTCATGTCATTTAGGTCATAGTCTGAGCTTCAGCAATCTATGCTGACACTGTCATTGTAACAGAAATTAGAAGTTAATGTCAAACTACTTGACGTAATGGAAATCGTCAGTGTCTTCTTAATCAGCCTGCCATCGTTTTAAACCTTTTGCTTTAGAATCCGGGAAGAAGCAGTACCAAAAAGGACATTTAATTTTAGAAATTCACTTCTTAGCCAGTCTGTACTACAAGCTGTGAAAGTTTTATTTCATATTATTTTATTTTTATTTACTTTTGTAACCGAGATGGAGCACTGATTAAGTCGACTATTTGCTGGCCAGCCAAAATTTCAATGCCCATCCTTTTCTACCAACTTTTTAGGGAGAAGGGCCTCTCTTCCAATGGTTATTGTTTGCACTTTGTTTTTGATTGTTTTCTCAATGAGCTAAGACTGAGAATTATGAATATTCAGTGTCGTTCAGTATAGCTCTAGTTTCACATACACATTTTACGCTGTCGTGGATTGAACAGCAAACTCCCTCTTTCCTTATGATGTATTACTGCGAGGCAAAACAAGTTACTTCTGAATATATAATTGCTAGAACCTTTGCCTGTGTAGTTCAGGAAACATGGAGGCACATGCAGATACTTACCAGGAGATGCTATCATTTCAGATTGATAAAAGAACTGAAGGCTGGACATTTGAATGGAGTGTAATGTGGTGAGGCCCCTGTTTAGATCTTTCTGTCCTCTGTTGTTTTGCATGAGCCTTTTCCCATGCTGTTGTGTGTCTGTCTGTCACTGACTCCAAGAACTTCTTAAGATATGGTTGCACCTCTATTCAAAGTGAATTTCATGCAGTAGTCACAGGTTTTATCTCATTCAGGATAGTGATACAAGCCTGTTGGGCTCAAGAGACACTGATCTGCATGCCTAAGGCAACCACCACCAAGCTAAGCTAGTAAAGAGTAAAAAAGTAAATAATAATTTGAAATGAAATAAAAACAATGAGGATTAGTTATGTCAATGAAAAGCTGTGATGATGATCATTGTGGGCAGGGAAGATTACCCGATCAAGGACTGGAACAACTAACTCAGCAGCAGAGATCAAATGTGAGAAGATGTAAATGCTAATTAATGACTCAGTATTTAAGCATTGTTCCTAGGGTGTAGGCATCATGTTTGTACATTATAGTTAACATTTTGTTCATGGATAGCATGGTAAGTATCTTTGTCTGCTGCATCAGTGTGTGTACTTAATGACTTCCTCAGGACTCAGGAGTATTCAAGTAAGGCAGAAGTATTGTATAGCATATACAGACATAGCTACACATACACTGGGTATGAGTATATGAATATATGCACCTGGCTAGGAGGCCATTGTACAGTTCTTAATAAAATGAAAAGGTAAAGTAATCCTTTGTCCTTTCTGTGCATTACTTTGTTATGCTGTGAGGAGGAAAGTACTAGTGGGGTATTTATAAACATAGAACACAGATGAGTAAATGAGTTCAGTGCATCATGTTAGGTATGCTACTGTTCATCGCCTTGATTCATAGACATGGGGTGAAGTAATGAAAAGTGATGCTCCGAAACCAGTCAGATTCTATGAGTGACATACAGGTACACATAGTATACAGTGGTGTACTGTAATAGCAGTAATCAAGCAGGAGAAACAATGTGTGCCATCACAGCAGAGAACAGCTTCTTAGTGAAGGTGACTGTTCCTTGTTAAACTTTGCAGATCCCTAACTAGGGCAGGGTGAAGGAGGGTGCGGGAGTACAGAACTGGAATTAATTTCTGAAGCTGTGAGAACATAGCTGCTTCAGAAATTAATGCCGAAATTCATTTCTGAAGCTGTAATAGAAATTAATGCAGACACCGCATTTTTTTGTAATGAAGGAATAACTCTGTGCATAGTAAATTATTTGTAGTAAGCTGCTTGTTGCTTTTGCAGCAGCAGCTTGCCTCAGTTTTGGAACATGAAGTTAGGGGGGGGTGGAGTTCTGGGAACTGCTTAGGACACCAGATGAGTTAGCTATGGTTGTGCACTGTACTCTGTTGTCATGCATACATGTGATTCACAAAGAATGTGCAGTCATTAGACATGATAGTGGCACTGGGATTATTGCCGTCTTATGGTAATAAAAGGATATGCTACAGTAGTAGCTCCCCACTGGAACTCAGCAGCTTCAATGTGCACATGTTGGGGGTTGGTGCGATTGTGGTAGGAGGACTGTCTGCTGCACAGCGAGCTCTGTTGCTTGTAGGGTTTTTCTGCCTTGCAGAGGAGTTTTAGTTCAGTGCTTATGTGTTGCTCAGCTGTTGCTGAACCAATGCATGAACAGAAAAGGAGGAGGCGGGGGTCAGTGTACTTGTAAGTGCTTCACCATCTGCATTTACTCAGTTCAAGTATCACAGGTTTGAGAATTGTATAATCCTGGGGTGTTATTTGCATGTGCACTCTGTAGAGTACCGTGGCTACACGCAGGGGTAATATTTGCAATGAGAGTCTTACCTGCTTTGTGTACGACTGTTTGTGAATTGCACAGAGCTCTATAACCCTACACCATGGCACACAATGTTTTTAAAGCCAGACCCTAGTTATTCAGAGCAAGTATAACCACAAATTGAAATGTTTAATGTTTGATATGTATGTCAAGGTACATATGAAACCAAATGATGGTTTCCATAATCTGCTGCATAGCTGTGGACCATATGAAGTTAATTTACTGAACCATGGAAGTGCAAGGAAACCAGTGTATAGATTTCAGAAAAATAATGCATTTTGAATAATCTGTTCATTTTTGAAGCTGAGCTATCATACTGAAATGCAGTAACACATGATTGAAAACTGTGTTCTTTTTTTTTTTCTTTTGTCCACTAAATTTCATTTCTTTTAACCAGTAAATTTTGACGTGAGCTTCCTTTTCCAACATCAACCAGAATACTATGTTCTTACTTTTGTACCCCTTCCCATTCTAAACACCACTTTCTCAGGGTCTGCATTTCATTTGTGTTGTGAATTGCTTATCACAGGAACGGAAACTGTAATTCCCTGTGAAGATCAATCTAGTTTACAGGACTGCATCAGGCATGTTCCAGCTTAGTTGTGACAGGTGTTTCATGTGGTACAAAATTGCTTCCCTTTATGTTTTCCACATGTAACTGAAAATATTTAGCACTCTTCCAGTAAAATGCTTGTTATGTTTGATCACCCCAAGAAATATAGAAGGGAATGGGTGGTAAGAATGATCGGAATTCAACACACATTCTGGAATGGTGACTGTGCTGTTGGTGGTGGGTAGATGGGCAGGCAGTCAGATGAGGAGAAATTAATGTAACAGGTGCTGCAGAAAGTAATTTGTTGTCATTGGAATTCAGACTGTTATTTGCACCAACTGTGACTTTAACTGCCTCCAGGAGGTTAACGGTATGAATTCATCTTGTGTACATTTGTATTTTGATACATTCATTTTATAGGTTTACTCCACACTACAGACTTTTAAATCAATAGTCTCCTGGCTGATGTTCATTTCATTTGACCTTATATAAACCAGATCTGACCCTAATAATCATCTTTGTAAAGTTTTATATTCTTAATTATTGGTGTTGTGTCTGTCTTAGTTTTATATGTACTGTTCTGTGCATTATTTTGTGTTATTATTATTGCAATATTAGTCATTATTTTATCATCTAACTGAAGGAGTATTCATTGCATTCCAATTGCTTCTTCAACTTTTAACACTTACATTATAGCATACTGTTTGGCTTATTTCTGGATCTGAAAGACTGGAAGTCGTGACATTTTAACCTGCTGACCAGAATGCTTTTAAATAACATGAAACAGCAAATACACATGGAAGCCTAAGATAAAATATACCACTAGCGTGTTTCTGTCCTTGACTGTAGCAGTGTAGGTCGGTCTTCTAGGCCTTATTGTCAGCCTGATTATGTAACAACTGACTGTTTTCATTATAGCCAGTGTGAGTTGCCAGTCACAAAAAGTACTGTACAGTTAGGGAGAGTGTATTGGGAATACTTTTCCTCCATCATAAGCTTATCTAAACAAACAAATATCAGTATAATTACAAAAAAAAAAAAAACATTTCAATTTTTTTAAAAGTAAGTCAAAAACAAACTAAAAGCTTGTATTTTTAAAGTGATTCATCACACTTTTTTTAACGTGTTACATTTTTGTTTTGCATACATTGTGACTGAAGTATTACTGGCTATAGTGAAACTGTTGTGTGTTTACTTTGGTGGAATTTATTTCTTTGTTATAACTGTCAAGATAGTGCTTCCTTTAGCAATCTGAAACTTATTTTACTGTGAAAATCCACATCTACAGTGTGATGTCATGTTAGGTAAACAGTGATAAAGAGTAGAGCTGGAAATATTGAAACATGACAGGCTTTTTCAGTGCCTTGCTCTTATTTTATTTTTTTTGTTTGTTTTTTTTTTCTGAGCTTTAGCTGTGAAAGTATAAAAATGATGTAAATGCAGTCACATTAAATTTTCTAATGTAATCAGTATTGCATAGTGTGTTTTACTATTTTACATGGCAGTGCTTTTCAGTGAGTTACTACTTAGTTCAGTGATGGCGAACCTTTTGGGCTCGGCGTGTCAAAAATTCGGAAAATGCCTATTTTGACTGTGCTGGTTTGTCCCCCCCTCCCAAAAGAGAAATAATTCTTTACATATTCATTTATTTAAAAAAAATACAGTCCAATCATGTGTGCTGCGATGTATTATAAAAGTAAAAGAAAAATCAGTGACTTACAATAGAGAAAACAATATGTGCACTGATAATTTGGCTTAAAACAGTGCACCAAAAAATTATCCTACTTTTAATAGTGATTTTGAATTGAACTGAAAAAGTATGGAACATGCTTCATTTTATTTGATTAACATCAATTAATGACTTTGTTGTTGCTGTTTTAATAGGTAAGTGCAGGGTCACATATTTCATGTAGTTTTGTTCATTCAGTTTGTTTGGTAACTCGGGTGTTGTTGAACACTGGTGTGTCACCCAAAACGTTGTGGCATGTCACCATTGACACGCATGTCATAGAGTCGCCATCACTGGTTTAGTTAGTGAAATGGTGAAAAAGTTTGTATCTGTGTATTGTACAGCCAGTAGCCTCAAGCTTTTTGCAGTTTGTTTTTAAAAATTGCATGAACGGTGTGTTTTGTTTCTGTGGAAATAGTTACTTATCTATGTGTGTATTGTATTTAGGTGCATAAGACAACCTAATGTTAGTTGTGCTGTACATATCTTGCAAAAGTCTAGTATTTAGCAGAATGTCCGTGAGTGGGTTGACGTGTGGAGACACACACACAGACACACACACACACACACACAACTTTAAAGTACTCTCACTGCATGCTTCATACATGACATATACACATCACAATCTTATCTCAGTCATCTACTCCCAGTATTATCATCATTCCATCCTGTCTCTATCACCCTCCTGATAGTTTCAGGACTAAGCCTTTGTACCCTCATAAACTGCACTACATACCTATCCTACAGTCACATGCATTTTTTTCAGAAATGAAAAACAAAACATTTCACATTACAAACATAAGAATTTCAAGTGTGCCATTCTGTGGCAGATGTACATTAAAAATTCTTTTAGTTGGGTATAGTTGGGTTGGACGGCGCAGTGGTGCAGCGGTAGCTTTGTTGCCTCACAGCAAGAGGTTCTTCAGTTCGATTCTCGGCTGGGGTGCCTTCTGTGCCGAGTCTGCATGACCGTCCTGCATTCATGTGGGTTTCATCTGGGTGCTCTGGTTTCCTCCCACGTTAGAAAAGCATGTCTGGAGTGTTTCTCCCCAGACCTCCGCTGAAAATTGGCTTTATTCCAAGTCATTTTTCTCTGTAAACAAATGTTAAATAAATAAATAAATAAATAAATATGAATTCATTATCTTATTTAATGCCAAATTATGCAGTTTTTGATGCAAAAAAATTTTGTTTTTGCATTTTATTTTGTCAGTAAGGATGGCCCCCTGAAATATTTTTTGGACCTGAAAATACCTTCTGTGACATCATGAAAGACTGAACCCACAATACATCAGGATGTAAATTAATGTGTAAATTACTATATTTCCATTTTAAATGCATCCGTAGGAGTTTCTTAATTGTTAGAGTAGTTACAACTAGGTATTACAAGGGGAAAACCGTGAGATGATGTAGTACTGGCATTGTAATGTAGGTAAAAAGCTGTTTTTCTAGAGATGCAAGTTATTTTTATTACCCATGATGCATTGCAATTTATGTAAATCACCACCTATTTTGGGGAGTGGCTATAGAGAAAAAAACTGTAAAAAAAAAATCTTTATTTATTTATTTTTTAAAGCTACTTTGAAACATTAATATGAGGAATATAACTGAAAACTAAATTAATTCTAAAACAAAGATACTTCTGAACATAAGTAAAACACTTAAAATAATGCACCAAATTTCCCTCTCTTGCCAGCAAGTGACTCTCTGTGTGTGTGTGTGTGTGTGTGTGTGTGTGTGTGTGTGTGTGTGTGTGTGTGTGTGTGTGTGTGTGAGACAGAGAGAGAGAGAGAGAGACACACAGCTTCAGTGAGTCATTACAATGCCCATTGCTAATTTCATATTCATAGCTAATTTTCAAAGAGATCTATATCATTCACTGACTTCCTCCCTTACATGCCAAACAAAAACTCTTTGCCCGTACAGATAGTGTTGCCACTCAAAACATCAATAAAAACAGCAGAGCTGTGCTGTGAACCAACGGTGATAACAAAAAGTTTGACTACAAAATGAAAGCAACACTTTCATCAGTTTAAAAAAAAAAAAATCTCTCTCTTTCTCATTTAGGAAATAGCAGTAAAAGAAATTGGCTATATCCTGCTATAACCCATAATACTGGCCATTTCCCAAGTGCTTTTCACCGTTATATGGGGGAGGCCATACAGCCTCATCAACATCGCTGTCATTTAAACTTGTTGCTAAACTTTAATAAGGGTCATCCTTCTAAGGATTTATAGCATTAGAAGTTAAACCAACAACTTCTGTATCACTGCTATTATTCAAAACAGCACACCGTCCTCAGACCTGCTTTCACATATTGAATTAACAGTCTTAGCGCAATATGACATCAAGGGTCAGATGGCATTTCAGAGAGGATTATATGGAAGTGGGGAGAGAGAGGAAAAAAAAAATGATAAAAATTTATCAGAACTAAGAAATGATTAAGGCAAAACAACACAAGGAGGCATTGCATTGTTTAAACCTGGTTGTATGCCAGCTTTTTATTTTCAGCAGCAATTATTTGGTCTTTCATTACTTACCATGCTGAAACTCCATCTTGATACCTTTCATTGTAGTGCTTTTAGATAGGATTATTTGTGTTGATCTTTGGAGAATTAAAAACAATAGAGAGCAAGGACACCCAAATAATTCAGTAAATTTTGTCTAATTAAAAGTATAGATTACAGTCGGGTCTCCAATCGTCACAAACTCATTATATGTTCAATACATGGATGCCAAGAAGTTCGCTTTAAGATCAGAGATCAAGAGGTAAATCTAGGCGTCCATGTATAGAACACATAGATAAGGGATACGATTGCAGACCCCAAACATTGTTCTGTGCAGTGCATGGAGCTTTATCTGCTACACATACTTACCAATGACATAAAATAGTGTAGAAGTGTGAAGTGTTTCACTAGCTTTGAACGGCAGTAAAGCATTTAGCCCTGTCAAACAGACAACTGCACACCTTTCAGCTTCTTTATGTAAATATTTTGGAGATCCTAAAAATAATGCGGGTAAAGGATCAAACTAAGGGACATTTTTTTTTTAAATATTACTCTTACATTCATTTAAAAATGAATAGAACAGTACGTTTTACATCAATATCTAGTATCTGAGCAATAACAAGTCTGAAAGTAGTGCCTGACATTATCGACTGATTTTAATCCTCATTGATTTACCAGGAAATCAAAAGATTTAAGAAGGACGGAGGAGAAATATGAGGTAACCTTAGGGGCAATTAAGAAGATGGAGATCAAATGGAAGTTTAGCTGTTTTACTTTCTGCCACTATTCTTTGATGGTCCGTATTATCCACTTCTAGTCCGTAATGCAAGACCCAATTGTAAAAGCATACAGGAAGATGCATTCCCTTAAATCTATTCTTTCACTAAGGAAACTATTAAACAGTTTATATTTTCCTGATACTGTGGCATAATCTCATTACTCTATGCACTACAAAAAATTTACAGTCATATTTAATTATGTCAGTATTGCTGACAACCGCTGTGGAGCTACAAAGGAAGCAATCCTGAGTATCGTGCAAGTTCTAAGGATAGCACTATTTGTAAATATCAAAATAAATCCACATTGATTTCATGGATTTAAAAAGTACCCTGATTTAGTAATGGGTTCCATTTCTGACATGACAGTAATAATCTAAACATCTGAAACAATTAAGCCAAAGGAAAAAAGTGCAATCTAGCAAATAACAGCAACTCGTACAACCTAAGTTTAAAATGCTTTGTACTGTCCATGGTTCTTAAAATAGAGTTTTGTATAGTTATTTGTTATAAGGACATATAAAATGCAAAATGAAGGTGGAATAGATAAAAGTTTGGTATCTGTATTGATGTTAACAGAGCTAATGGTGTTATGACGTGTATGGTAGAATGCAACGCTCAAATCCTAATCAAGAGTTATTTGCCTCGCATACAAAAAGCAAAACTATCGTATCACTGATGGGGAAAACACAACTGACTGTTTAGATATTGAGTGATAGATCTGAAATTGTTTGCCCATTGCAAACATCAAGCCTCATGCAATTGTTTACAAATTTGGACAGCTATATGTTAACTACATTCTCATTTACCATGGCATGGATTGCTATGCATTTATTACTGGAAGGTGTTAGAGATCTTTAAAATGAGTCAAAGATATTTGCTGAGGAGTAATGCAACTCTGTGAGATTAGCTTAAATATTTTGTGAATAAACAGTTTGCAGATGCTGAAATGATTTTATGTTTTTGAGTATACCATGATACTCTTGATTTTATATTTTTGCATCAGACCATTTCCCTTAGACACTAGGAGAGTAGTACTTCTTTGTATGTGTGCGTATTACAATTGTCTACCTTTACATTTTTTTTTTCTCTGTCAAGACCAATCACTGTTGGTCTGCCAGTATGACCTGGCCATGCCATTTATTTGTCCTTCCATCATTATCTTGATGATCATGGTCAACATATGACACCCATACAGTAATGACATGGAAACTATGGCTAAAAACTAAACTTCCTTCCCACCTGATAAATTATAAAGAACTCAGAAACCTGGCTAAAAACCACATCATTAAAGACAAGAAGGACTACTACCTCAACCCCCAGTCACTCAAAAGTCCAACCCCAAAAAATTCTGGAACTCAATAAATCAAATTCTACACCCATACCCTAATAACACCCCTGTAGAAACTGCCACCATTTTTAACACCTACTTCATTGAATCCATATCAAAGATGGTAAATCCCATCCCTCCCCTACTAGCTCAAAAGACTACTAATCAACACCCCCTACCTAAATTATTTTAACTGTTTCTCCCTTGAACCTATTCCCACCAACTATATTAAGTCTCTAGTCTCCAAACTTAAACCCTGTTCCTCTTTTGCTGATAATCTCCCACTCTATTTCCTACAAATAGCTGCTGAATCCATTGCAGTCCCTGCATCTATCTTAATAAATCACTCATTATCTGAATCAAAAGTCCCATCTGTTTGGAAAGAATGAGGTAACTGTAGCAAAATTTTCAACTTTAGACCAATTGCCATACTCTCTCCTCTCTCTAGAATATTAGAAAAATGCATTCACAACCAACTCATGCAACACCTAATACAGGAAACCGTACTCACTCCAACCCAGCATGGCTTTCGTCCACAACACAGCACAACTACTGCCCTACTATTCTTCAGCCATACTGTCTGTCTGGCAGGAGACAATAATAAACTTGTCTCCTCTCATTTCCTCAACCTCTCTAAAGCCTGTGATACTGTCTCTCACTCTCCCTTACTAAACAAACTGTTTAACCTCAAGTTCTCCACTGCCACCATTGACTGGTTTTCTAGCTCTCTTTCTGAGAGTATGCAATCCGTGACATGGCTCTCAGCACTCTCCCCTCCTCTCCCAGTAAAGATCGGTGTCCCACAAGGATCCATCCTTGGCCTTCTACTCTTTAACATGTTCACTAATCTTCTTTATACCTCCTGCCCCCAGTCATCCCTCATACAATATGCAGATGACTCTACAGTCATCACCATCTCAGTCACTCCTTCAGAGCTGCTCTCTGCTACCTAAGAATTCTTCAACTCCGTAGAAATCTGGCTTTCTCAAAATCAGCTTATTCTCAACCCCCAAAAAACGAAACTCCTTCTTTTTCTTCCCAAAAGCCTCACCCACCTCAAAACTAAGTTGTCTGTACTATCCCTAGATAACACCATCACAGTTGAAAACAACACAAAACGTCTAGGAGTCATAATTGATGACCAACATAAATTTGATATGCATATAAACAACTGTATCAAAAAAACACATAAAAAACTTGGACTACTCGAAAGTTCCTCACTACCAAAGCTAAAATTACCCTCTCACATGCCTACCTCCTACCTAGCTTACTCTACAGCTCCCAAATCCTTACAAATCTAAACTGTACATTACAAGCCAAGATAGAGACAACTTATAACAAGGTAGCTAGATTTGCAGAACAACATACCTACAAATCTCACTATTGTCTTGCTCTAAAACACCTAAACTGACTTGAGCTACCCCATCATCTACTTCTCTCCCAACTCCTCATAGTGCACTCAGTCCTCTACCAGAGATCTTACTGTCCCAGCCTATCTCCTCTCATTTCATATTACAACCCCACCAGGCCACTACGCAGCTCTAACCAAGATCAGCTACAAATACACAAACCCAGTGCCAAAATCGGTCAAAGCCTGTATAGCTACCATCCTTCTATATCTTGGAACAAACTCCCACTAAAAATCAGGTCCCTTTAAAATATAAATCAATTCAAAGCTGCAGCAAGAGATTATCTAACATCTCAGTGGTCCTTCCCCTGTACACAACCTCTGTAAACCCTAGACAATCCAATTATAACCCTTGTGTATCTCTGCTGCCATGTCTTTTATATTATAAATGTCTGCAACCAGGATATTTTACTGCTACTGGAAAACACTATAAGAGACCTAGAAGAAACTGTGATGTATGATTGTTAGACTTATGTTGACTATCTTCTATAGTTAGATTCTGAAAATTGTATTTCTCTAATTGTCTCTGTGCTTATTCTCTATATAGCCTATTTTTTAATCAATTGTCTTTAATATTAAAACTTAATGTGATATTGTGGCGCTTTTCTCCGTGGGCCTCTGCTGAAAAAGGGCTACTCAGCTCAGTCAGACAATCCCGGTCAACAAATGTAAAACAAATAAGTAAACAATTCTGTTGCCTGTTAATACCTGTTCAGAGCCAAGGTGAAGACATTCATCTGGTCAGGGTGTTACATCTGTCCTTTCCTTTAAAAACTGAGTCATGCTGTGCTGTTAGCAAGTTAAGAGCAGGCACTCTTCTGTTTACATGCTGCAAAATGTCTCTTGTTACAATTGAGCACTTGTGTGTGTGTCACTTATATTTGCAGCACACCTAGTCACCACCACAGGGCAGTTGCTCTTCACACTGCTACCCCGACAAGAGCAATGATACATCAGCTTCTTCTTATTTGCCCCAGCTAGAAGGGGCATGGTACCTCTGCATGCACTCTGTTTTACAAGGAATTTGTTTCAGAGTGGTTTACACAGCTAGTGCCCATGAAAGCATAAAACTTTCATTCCTATGAATACAAGTAAGGGTAGGTGCTAATATGCCACACTTATTTTGCTATTGTTGGCTTGTTTACTGGATTTTCATAATGGCTTCTTTACAGTGTAATATAAAAAGACAGCAGAAGATGATTAATTGTTTTTCCATTATCTTTTGAAGTCCTTGTTGGCAGAATTATTACTTTTTATGTCAGGCTTGTATTTTCAGAAAAATATACTGAATGGTTTATGTGATGAGTTGGTATTACCTCCTTTTCTTGACTTACAGCCATACCCAGGTGTACCAGCAGATAGGTATTAGACGTTCCCCACACATGTACCATATGCACATAACTACACCCACTTAAGCACACAGCTTCTAGATTACTTTAATCTCTGTCTTTTATACCTCTCAACTATCTAGATTTTTGCAGAATGTCCAGATTTTTGCCTCATATGTTTGGTGTTTTCCTCATATAATTTGTGGTTTTCTATCAGATCATTGAGGATTAAAGTCACTAAATAATGACAGACATTGAGTTTTATGCTTCACATCCCTTAGAAAATGCATGCTAACCCAAATCCTGTTATTCTAGCAACTTTCTAAGTTTCTAAATTTGTAAGAGCAGTATTTAAAATCTGGCTTTGGCCTGATTTCTTGCTGTAAGAGGTTCAGAAGTCTTATCAAGGACCACTTAGCCAGAACAATCACAATCTTCTAAATACTTTGCGAGTGAGAGTATGCATCAGCTTCAAATAAATACGTACGAAAAGTCGTAGTATACCTTTATAGTTTAGACTTTTCCACTCGATTATTAAGATACTTGCAATACAGCTTTATAGAAATATAACCTGTGCTTTAAAAAAGCTAGAGAATCCTAAACTTTTATGGTAAAACATGAAGTTATTTTACTCAACATTACTTAAATACACTAATGTTTATATGTACACAATTGTAGATGCACGCTTTGTAGAGATAGTAAATGTGATTAACTTGCTGATTGCAGTAGAAAAAAAAAACAGATGATTCTAAGCATTTATGTAGAGAACGCATAATAGGAGTTATGATTGCAGACAAACTTAATACTGTTAAGCTCTCCATACAAATATATCTGCTTAGCTGTAGAACTAAAACGTACTATGTTATTTTAAAATTAGAGTACATTTGAGTAAGTAACAGACATAAGCAATCTCACCTTGCTGCTTGTTACTGTTTATAAATTATGCCTTTTTTTTAGACTGCATGGGACAACTCTTACTGAATGTTCTGTGTGGTGTCCCCTTGTCTAACTGAGTCTGTTTCATTGGAAGGACTCCCACTGAAGCTTTTTCTAAATACTTTGTGATGTTGAACTTAGCTTTGTTAGTTTAGGGTGTGCTGTGGGTGAACCCCCCCCCTTGCATCTGGGGTGTAGTGAGCCTCTCTGATTCTGCAGCCTCGATTGGTTACGAATGGGTTGAAAGTAGTTCCCTTACATGTAGCATAACCAGTCTGATAAACATGTTGCCATGCATCTGACTGCCTCCTTCAGCTCAGTTATACCCATATTATAATTGGGAGTAGCCCCTACCTGACCCATTTTGGGTACCTGTTGCACCTGTACCCTGCTGAATGCATATAAATGTGCCCTAAAAAACACTTAGCGCACTGATATACTCCTGGACTTTCAGCAGACCCTTGATGTTCTTCATCTCACATTGCTGCAGTCCTTACTTATGGGTAGTCCGCGGTCCTCGGTCGGCCCGAATACCAAAGTATTAGGCTGACGTCGGTCATGGGCACCTATAACTGACATCAGAGCGTCAGGGTATAAAGGCGCATGACCGACGTCATATCCTCAGTCTTTTTTGCCGCATGGTCCGATGCAGAAGCAGCGTTGCAAGTGCCGTTCGGCGTTCTGAAATTTTTCGGTTTCGGAGTTTCAGACCGATACCAAGTTGGGCTAAGTACCCCGTTGGGGAATATTTTTGTTTTTTCTTGCCTCAGTTACTTACCGGATGTCAGAAAAAGTGAATAATTGTATTTCTTGTGGGAAACAGATACCGCATAGGGATTACCACTCGCTTTGTATTCCTTGTTTGGGACCGGAGCACGACGTAGTCGGGTGTCGGTTTTGTGCTAGGTTTAATAAGCGCACTATAAAACGGAGGTTAGATTGCGCTAGGTTAGTCTTTGGCAAGAGGTGTAATTATAACATGCCGTCGGATGTTCCGACGCCGGCTTCTACTAAGAAGCGCAAAGACAAATCTTTAAAGCCTAGGCAGGATGATTCGTCTGTTACGGACGCCGGATCTTTAGAAGCTACAGCTAAACAGCTGGATCCGGCTGAAGTTCCTGTTGAGTCCCAGGGGGAAACTTTGATTTTACAAGATGTGGCCTCTCAGGAGGCAGGTCAGGCTGAAGGGGCCTCTCAGGTTACTATTCTCCCTTCTATGCCTAAGGTGGTTAGGCCTTCTGTTACTGTTCCTAAGGCTCCTTCTAAGGGCAGGTCTGTTTTGCCTTCCTCTGGTGTCAGTTCTGGTTCTGGTTCTTCAGGGTCTGTGCCTAAAAAGCACATGCTTAAAATGGCAGAGGATTTGATTACTTTAATTAGAGGTTCTATGGCCCCTCCTGATAAGAGGCCCAGGATGGAGCCAGAGTTGGAAAGTTTGGAGCAGGCCTCAGATGATTCTGAGTCTTCTGCTGAAGACATTCAAGATTTCCCTCCTTATTCTGATTCTGATGCAGAGGATTCCACTCCTTCTGCTTCTCCTCCAGAGGATTTTTCATTTTCAGAAACTCTGCATTCCATGAAGGAGCATTTTAAGTGGGAAGGACAGGATTACTCTGATTCACGGAAGAGACTCAGGGAGTTCTTGTTTTTGCCACAGCATAGACCCTTAGCTATACCTCCAGTTTTGGATGTTGTTTCGGATGTTTTCTCTGAGGCTTCCCTTAATCCAGATTCTGTGCCTCCTGCTCCAGTTAAACCTGACAGGTATTATAGGGTGCCTGAGGCTCATAAATATCTGTATAAGAGTCCTAGGGCAGACCCAGAAACTATTAGTCAGGGGCCTAAGGGTGTTAGAGCCTCTGTTGTTAAGAATCCGGTTCCTCTGGATAAGGAAGCTAGAGCTTTGGATAGATGGGGTAAGAAAGTGTATACCTCTTCTACTTTAGCGATGAGAGCTTTGAACTGCCAGTTTCATATGTTGAAGTATCAGAATTTCCTTCTTTCTCAGCTAAGATCTAAAGTGGATGCTTTGGCAGAGGGCATAGAGTGTAAAGAATTGCAAGATTTGGTGCATGTTTCTGAACAGGTGGGAAAGCACTCTTTGCAATGTGGTTTTGATGCTTTACAGGCTTCTTCTAGGGTGGCTGCAACTGGTTCAGTTATTCGTAGGCACGCCTGGCTTAAGGAACAGAATTTGTCTGAGCATGTTAAGTCTAGAATTCTGGATGCCCCTTTACAGTCTGAAGTTTTGTTTGGTCCTCCTGTGGAGTCAGTCTTAAAGAAAATGGAAGACAAGGCTAAGTCTATGCAGACTGTTAAAGATTTTTTGCAGGTACAACCTCCAAAGTTTAGTAGAAATTGGCCTACTAAGGGGTGGACGTACCCTTCTTCTGATTCTCAGTCTAGGGGTAGATCTAGGCGTGGTAGGGGCAGAGCTCAGAGTACCTTCAGGCAGAGACAATGGAGTTCGCCTGCTCAATCTGCTGGTGAAGGCAGGGGCCAGTCCTTTCGTAAACAGGCCCAATGACCTGCATTTTCAGCTGCCAGATTCTTCCTGCCTGGCAGCTCCTTTGGGAGGAAAGTTGGCTCTTCAAACAAAATTGGCATTTAGTTACCCAGGACAAATGGGTATTGGACATTATAAACCGAGGTTACAAGTTCTATTTCCATACCATGCCTCCTTTCAAGGGCATGACAGACGTCCCTCCTCGGCAAAGGATAGAGGCTCACAAACAAATTTCTTTACTTCTTCAAATGGGAGCTATACAGCCAGTTCCTCTGTCAGAAGTGGGCCTAGGATTTTATTCTCGCCTGTTTCTAGTTCCAAAGAAAGGGAACACGTGGAGACCAATTTTGGATTTATCTATCCTCAACACTTATCTGGACATTCTAAAGTTCAAGATGCTGACTTTACAACAGCTTTTACCTCTGTTGGGAAAAGATCACTGGATGGTTACTCTGGATCTCAAAGAGGCTTACCTTCATGTTCCTATCAGGCCCAGTTGCAGGAGGTACCTGTGTTTTCGGGCTGGAAATTTACATTATCAGTTCTCTGCATTGCCCTTTGGCTTATCTACTGCACCCAGAGTGTTCACAAAGGTTCTGGCTCCAGTGATAGCCTTTTTCAGACTAAGAGGAATTCAGATTTATCCTTATTTGGACGATTGCCTGATTATTGCACAGGAAAAGGACGAACTTCTTCAACATCTACAGTATGTGATGGCAGTGTTAAGATGCCTAGGGTATTCTGTGAACGAAACAAAGTCCAGTCTAGTACCCTCTCAGGACATGTGCTTTCTGGGTGTGAGACTGAATACAGCTTCCCAGATGGCCTTTTTGACCCCGGACAAACAAAGAAGCCTTTCTCTTTATTTTCATCAAATGTCTCTACGGTCCAGGCTGACTGCAAGGACAGTCCTTCAAGCCTTGGGGTTCATGGCATCTTGTATTCTGGTGCTTCCCAATGCCAAATTGCATATGAGGAAGCTTCAATGGTATCTCAAAAATGTATGGACACAGCACTGCCAAGATCTAGACACTGTCATTCAGATAATACCTTGCATTCAGAAGGAGTTTTTGTGGTGGGCTCAGGAATGTCACCTAAACAAGGGACTCTCTGTGACCCGACAGATGCCTCGGACAAGGCTTGGGGAGCACACCTCAATGGAAAATGGGTGCAAGACACGTGGCCTGTCAAACTCCAACATTTGCATATCAACTTGAAGGAAATGTTAGCAGTCCAGTTTGCATTGATGGCTTTCAAAGACTTACTTCACCCAGGGCAGGTGTTGATTCAAACAGACAACACTACTGTCATGTGGTACATCAACAAGCAAGGGGGAACCCATTCTTACCCTCTTTGCAGACAAGCGATGATTTTGTGGGAAACTGCTCTCAATCTACACCTCAATCTTCAAGCAAGGTTTCTACCAGGAGCACAGAACTCCTTAGCAGATGTGTTGAGCAGACAGATAGTGGATCCTCACGAGTGGAAATTGGATCCTCATGTATTTCAAAAATTGACAGTGTTATGGGGAACTCCAGACATAGATCTGTTCGCTTCTCCACTAAATTACCAGTTGCCAAAGTTTTGCACAAAAATGTTTCATCACACAGCTTGGAAGGTGGACGCTCTATCATTCAGTTGGAACAATCTGCATGTATATGCCTTTCCACCTCTGCCTCTTCTTTCCAAGGTACTTTTAAAGGCCAGACAAGACAAGCCAACCATGATTTTGATAGCACCGGATTGGCCTCGACAACACTGGTACCCACTACTGAGGAGTCTAGTACGAGAACCTCCATGGCCTCTGCCTTTGATTCCGCACCTGTTGTCACAAGAGGGCAATCACTTCCTCAATGTCAAGATTCAGTCTCTGCATCTAACAGCCTGGCATATTCTGTTTTAGACTCTGGAGGGTCTCAGCTTCCACAACAAGTTTTGAATGTTATTTTGGAGGCCAGGAGGCCTAGTACAAGGAAAGTTTACGCTGATAAATGGAGGAGATTTTTTATTTGGAGCAAAGGAAAGGACTTTGATGTCTCCAAACCTGATTTAAGTGTTGCTCTTCAATATCTTACTGAGTTATTGGACAAGGGTTTGTCTTTCTCCTCGATAAAGGTCCATGCTGCAGCCATTTCTGCTCACTATGATTGTGACCCTCCTTTATTCTCTCACCCTTTGTTTAAGCAATTTCTTAGAGGGGCAAAGAATATAAGACCCCCACGTAGAGCTCCTACTCCTGCTTGGGATCTCAATTTTGTGTTGGAAAAGCTTACTCTACAACCTTTTGAGCCTGCAGCCGGCCGAGTTAAAGTATTTGTCATGGAAAACTGCTTTTTTGTTGGCCATTACCTCTGCAAGAAGGGTTTCTGAATTACAGGCCCTCATGGCAGTGGAGCCTTTCCTGATTTTTCATAAGGATAGGGTATCTTTGCGTACTAATCCTTCCTTTATGCCTAAAGTGGTTTCTAGTGTGGCCTTAAACCAAACTATTCATTTGCCTACTTTTTATGCAAACCCCAAAATAAAGGGGAGAAAATTTTGCATACTTTGGATATTCACAGGCAGTTGCGTTATTATTTGAGCAGAACCAAGGAGTTCAGACAGTCTCAGCAGTTGTTTGTTTCTTTTGCCTTGGGTTCACAGGGTAAACCTGTTTCAAAACAAACTATTTCTAAATGGATTGGGTTTTGTATTTCTTTCTGTTATTCCCATCATGGTAAGGAGATTCCGGCTGGAATCAGGCCTCATTCCACTAGGGCTACTGCTACTTCCACGGCCTTTCTAAGGGGTAGCTACAAAGACATTTTGGAGGCAGCTACTTGGAGTTCAGTGCATACTTTTTCTAAACATTACCACCTTCCTCTCTATTCTAAGTCTAGGGCTGGATTTGCCACTGCAATTTTACAGGGCATTTTAGCAGCCCCTAATGCTTTATGATTTTACCAACCTCCCTTTCCCGTTGCTTTGGGATTCTACCCATAAGTAAGGACTGCAGCAATGTGAGATGAAGAACATAGTACAGTTTTGTACCTACCATAAATGTAGATGTTCGAAGATCCACATTGCTGCAGTCCAATTTACCCTCCGTCCTTCCCCACTGTAGTTTAACAGGGTGCTATGCTTTAGGTGATGGTTGTTGTTGGCCATGTTTTTGGGAGGTATTCTGTTTTTGGCTGTGGCCTTTCTTGTTTGGCCTTCTGACATCTGGGGCAAGAAAAGACTGAGGATATGACGTCGGTCATGCGCCTTTATACCCTGACGCTCTGATGTCAGTTCTAGGCGCCCATGACCGACGTCAGCCTAATACTTTGGTATTCGGGCCGACCGAGGACCGCGGACTACCCATAAGTAAGGACTGCAGCAATGTGGATCTTCGAACATCTACATTTATGGTAGGTACAAAACTGTACTTTTCTTCTGGCAAAATACCGAAGGCTGTTCTTCCTTTTCACTTTGTCCAGTAAATATCTTACTCTGATATTGTAGACTGATCCCCATTTATCCATTTCTGCATTAAGCATCCGCTTTTGCCTCCATATTCTTGTAAATGTCACACATCTTCTTTTTAGTTTCCTTAATCATCATCTTTTAATATTCAGAAATAATTGTCTTTACCGAACAAATTAAGTTTGAATGTAGTCACCTTTATTTATTTTATTAGTAACATGCATTGTTGTTGTACCTTTGGACAAATGTTAAAAAACGGATCCATCTCCTCTGGTTTATTTGGTTCAGACATACCCTTTCAGTTACCAGCCCAGATGTTTGACAACCACAGATGTATTTCTATTCAGGAAACACTTTAGTATCGACCTTGGAATTCTGCATTTAGTTTTCATGTACTCATGGGTTGCAGGAATATTGTGTGCCTGCCCTTTCCTTATTCACATTCCTTTTTCTTTGCTTCTTCTGTGATCATGATAACACTTCTTTTCACTGCCTTAGTGCTACCTTTCATTCTTTGAGGCGTCTTACTCCTACTCAACACATTTTTTTTTTTTTTTTAATTTATTGATTTGTTACCGGTGTAAATGAAATGGTCTGGAACTCTTCTCAGCCCAACATTTACCTCCAGGGGCAGATGTAAAAACAGTATCCATAGACAGTTTCAAATAACCAATGAGCTAGCATATTTTTGGGAAGTGAGGGGGCCAGATTAAAACTTGGGGACTACATACCAAACTCCACATGGACGATGACCAGTGGTCATACTCTGCATTGTGGTGCTGCATCTTAACCACAGGACCACCATGCTACCCACTGCCCTCCTATCAGTTCTTCACCATGTTATACCACTTTATTTTTTCTTCCACCTTGAGATGATTAATCATTTCCTTCACCTCCAACAGCTTAAATTCAAACTCCATTCTGTGGAGCTCAAGCTACATTTTGCAATCTTCACGCTAAAGACCTGGCATAATCACCTTCTGTCTTCAACTTACACTTACTGTCTGCTTTTCATTTTATTTGGCCTGTAGTGTTTTTTATTTTTAAATTTCCTTTTGCTTCATGGAAAAGCAGTAACCAACAGCTGTTACTTACCCGCCTTTGCTCATGGACACCATTGTTGTGTTACTTGGATTAGGCCATGTAGATGTAGGGTGACAGACTTTGGGGAGCTGAAAGGTAGCATCCCCCCTTAAACCAGTGCTCTCATTTTTGAGAAGTGGCAATAGTTGGGGACTCTGGAGCTGTGGGTATAGCATTATATATGGGGCCTTCCTGTTCCACTGGAGAGATTTTTTCCATCACATAAGTTGACAGTTGTGCACAAATGCATACACACAGCTGACATTTCCATTCCAGTCTTCTTCCTTATCAGAGGAAGAGCTGTGACTATGCACTGCATCCTATCCTCAATTCAGTTCTGGTTTTTCTTTTTTTCCATAAAATAAAGAGAAGCCAATCAGGCACCAAAACCTTTGCTGTGTGCTTAGCCCTCTGTCTGCCCAGCTCTATCACCAAACTCCCAGTTTGATGGAGATGTATTTAGATAGTTTAACCTCTATACTACCAGAGCAAACCTGACCAGCTCTTTGTTTCCTTTCATCTTAGATCTTTAGGTTTGGCTGTTTTCAAGTAAATTATTTTTTCTTGGATTTCTAAAGCCATTTATTTTTGTTATACCTTCTATGACAAGAGCCTTTCTTCTTCTGTTACGGTTCATTCTACTAGAGTTGTGGCTTCTTCTGGTGCTTTTTCCAAGGGTTTGCATACTAACTCTATTATTGAGGCAGCTACTTGGACTTTGGTATACATTTACCAAGTACTGTAAGTTGGATGTGGTATCCAGAACTAGAGCTGGTTTTGCCAGGGCCATCCTTCATGGCTTCCTAGAGAGTGCTGCTGGTCCACCTTCCTCCTCCTCTTCTTCCCGAGCTTTTGCACTCTCCCGATTGTAAAGAATACTGCAATTGTAAAAATGGAAGGATATAGCACAGTTGTATAAGATCTTATCCTAACAGTAGATGTCCTTCTCTTCATTGTTGCAGCATTCCCTCCCTCACTCCTTCCCCTGGTTCTTTTCTCTTCTGTATGTGCTGTTTACCTCTTTATTCCCCTTGGACTGGCATTCCTACTGGGGCTCTCACTTCTGAGGATGGTATTTCCAGATGTCACCTTTATGTCTTACATTACACAAGGAGCATACATGTGATGTACAGCATACCTTAAAGCAACCGAAAGGCTTTGGTATACTGGCCAGACATCAGGCCACACTCGGCAGAAGATCCCTAGTATAAAGAATACCGCAACAGAGAAGAGAAAGACATCTTTCTGTTATGACAAGATCTTACACAAATGTACTTTCTGTGTCATGAAACTGGATCCCATATCCTTTTTTATTAACTGGAGCCCAAATTTCTGTCTTGCTTGCAGTGTTAGTCTTTCTCTTCATAAATACATGTAGGAGCTGATTAATTTGAAAGCCATTGTGACATATCACTTTCTACTCACTGGTCCTGCTTTTTCACTTTGTTCACTTCATTGCCTCGTGTTCCGTTTCACTTTTCCTTCTCCTTTGCTGTACTGTGCTCTCACAAGACATGCTTCTGTTGTTTTCTTTTGAGTTTTATCTCTTGAGGTGTATTTTTTTTTTAAATTCTGCTCCCAAAGTACATTTTTCAATACCTGCTTCCTTTTCACTCTTGGCTGTAGGCAGTCTCTGCTCTATAATTGCTGGTCCTCCCATGTCCTTTTCCAGCACTTGATAAAGCAAAGCCTTATTCACCGCTGTATTTTTGGCATCTTTCTTTCCTTGATTTTCTTGTAGGTAACCATGAAAATACATCTGAGAAAGCCACCAAGTTCTCCACTTTTCTGGAGAGCTTGCTGCATCTTGGACCTCCCAATCATACCTCCAGAAACGTAATCGTGCAGTATCTGGGCATCCGTTTCATTTTTATCTTCTTTCTTTCACTTTTGTTAGGCTGCGCCATGTTCCAGAGTGAATCATCATTAAAATAGCTCTGTTTAATATGGTATATAGCCTATATTCTAATCACCTTGCATTTTTTTATCATTCGGTTTAATTTTTTTGTATACATTATTGCTGATTTTTCTGTGTAATATATTTTATGATAGTGCAGCACTTACATCATTTCAAAAAGAGTGCTAATATGAATTGTAGTGCATGGAGTTGTATGATTACCCTCCAAAATCAGAAATGAGATAGACGTTTTACATGCTACTGTGGCATGAGGTCTGATCATAACAGTGCTTTCTGAAGGGTGAAACGTCTAAGCTCTGTGCCAGTTGGGTATAAGGGAAGGAATGTTCCCTCAGTCCCTGAATACCTTTCCTCCTATGTCCACTGAAGTTTACAGATGTTAGTTTGTAAGTAACGTATTTAAATTAGAATAGTATTTAAAAACTGTCCCTGACTTTTTCCTTTCTTGCTATCTATATGACAGCACTCTGGAAATGCTTTACTGGCTTTTAAAGCCAGTGAAATGTATCAGTTTTTTGTAACTAATAATATATGGAGTAAATAAGACTATCTGCACTGTATTGAGTTGTGATCAGGCCTCATAACCTGTTATGTGTTCTCCACATGGATGCTAAGATTCACCTCTCGAGCTTTGCTCTCAAGGTAAATTAAGTGGTATCCATGTCTAGAGCATATAATAATGTGATTATGACTGGACACCCAATCATAACCCTCTATGTTGTGCTCCATATTTCACAAGTAATTATTTTGTGCAAGATCATGCTGAAAGCTCTCAAGAATCATTTACATTGATTCTGTAACATTCTTTTTTTTTTAGTCCCAATTTTGTACAGCTGTCAGCCATAAATTTGCTCTTTGTATGAGCATTGCATATGGTATCTCATCTTATTAAATACCAATTATTGTCAAAAAACAATCTGTAACCCATAAGGTACTAATTTTGCCAAACTATGAACTTTATTAGTTGGTACCATTACAAAAGAACCTTTTGCAGTCTTTGTTAACGTTTGATGTCAGTAGGAAAATCAGTACATCCTTCTCAGTAACATTACCGTTTAGTCAAAGGCATTGTTACTGATGATTTACAGTTTGCAAATTCTCACATGGGCTTCTGGACTATATTAGGTCTGTCATCTGGCACTGTACCAGATGTTTCACAGTATGCAGCTGGGTGATTTATCACCAAACAGTTTTCTTCAGTGCTGACAGTGTAGCACTGATGACAGTACTGGGACATCTAAGAGTGGACAGTACCATAATCTCTAGGAGTTTTACGTAAGCAGACATGCAGAGTGTAGTATATCTTTCATAGTTCAATCATCAGTCAGCTGTTGTCTATTGATGACAAAATACCAGCAGAGAAAAAACTCATTTACTTTTATTTATTTTTCTATTTATTTTTGTCATTTATGTCACTTGCAAATAATTTATGACAAAATACTTGCTGCGTGCACATTGTTTATGTATGTGTATCTGTATCTATACCTATATCTATCTGCATCTCTGTATGGGTCTATTAAAGTAGACAGAAATCCCACTTACCCGACTTTCATAATGCTGAAATGACATCAACAATCCCTAAGTAACCACTTGGCCAATCTGAAAAACAAATTAAAACCGAAGCAAAGTAAACCCACCCCCTAAGTAAATATACCAACTCTGAGATCGCATTACCGCTGGAATAAGGGGCAAAGTTCAACATGGTGGCCAAGCAGCGTCTTAAATGGAGTGAAAAGTTGGTGTTGTTCCACATAGTCAGTGTTGTCATCTTGGCATTATGAAAGTTGGGTGGTGGGATTTCGGTCTACTGAAGTAGACCCCTATAGATATATAGGTAGATAGATAGATGTGTGTGTGTGTGTGTGTGTGTGTGTGTGTGTGTGTGTGTGTGTGTGTGAAAAAATAATTGCAAACCTCCCTTGATGAAGGCATTATGGGAGATGTGTAGATTATCCTTAAGGACATAAAAGTGTTCACATTCACTAGCTTTTGAGTCCAGAATGATCTTTTAATTGTTTTTACAAGTCTTTATTAATAAATTCAGGTTAGTACAACCAGATTCTTGTAGCTGTAAGCATAAAGTATTTGTACCTTTTTTGGATTGTTAAATCCCAAAGAATAAGGGACCTTGCCTGGAATAACAAATTAATTTATTATAAAATGCTTTTCGTTCACACCAAGTAGTCAAACTTCATCAGATAAAAGTACTTCATTCACAAGAAACAGTTTAAGTAACCCTCTCAGTAAGTCACATGACATCCCAGCTCAGTAACTCACATGACATCCCAGCTAAAAATTTAAAGTGCTAGTCACATCTATTTAAGAAATAACAGCATATAGTTAAAATAACCATGTTAATATTTCTAAAATCCACAGTTACCTTTCCCCTAAATATACTTTTACATTTTTAAGTTTTATACTCATATTCACTGTTCTATTAAATTGTTGGAGAAATGTTTAACATATTTTGTTTTAACTAGTGTAATTGTGGATTTTAGAAATATTAACATGGCAATTTTAAATATATGCTGTTATTTCTTAAATAGATGTGACTAGCACTTTAAATTTTTAGCTGAGATGTCATGTGACTGAGCTGGGATGTCATGTGACTTACTGAGAAGGGTTATTTAAACTGTTTATTGTGAATGAAGTACTTGTATCTGATGAAGTTCGACTATTTGGTGTGGATGAAAAGTGCTGTGTAATAAATTAATTTGTTGTTCCAGGCATGGTGCCTTATTCTTTGGGATTTTGCAGTTTGTTTTCTTGTTTTTTGGGATTGTTAGTAGAATATAATTCAGGATTGTAACTATTCTTTGAAACACTTGGATTATGAAAAGCCTGACGTCTAGATACATTAATGGGGGAATCCCAAATAAGGTCCAAATCAAAAGCAAGAAGATCCCACAACAAATGTATTACGTATGGTATGGTTATATAAAGTGATGTGCAAATGCATGATAGTGCTTATAAAGTAATTTTGGTTATCTTTTTTATTAATTTCTCCAAGTCTTTTGGGTTTCTAATACCATGACGGGAATGGGCCCCATTCTTAAGTCAAAGTATGATTAAAGTTCATGAAATTAGTATTTTTTCAGTATTTGATGTTAGCCAGAAGTGCTCTTTGTAGGACCTGCAATGTGCCCAGTAATGACTCCTTCGGCAATTTATATGAAGTTGCATGCATTGGTAACATATCCAAGTATAATTTTAAATTCTTTTTTATAAGACCCATTGCTCCTACTACTGGAACTGTCTGGGTATATTTCTTCCACATTGCCTAATTTCTGCCACAAGTCCTGGTGTTGTATGACTTTGGGTTTCTCTGTGCATAAGACAGTGTAGTTACTGGGTGTCACAATTTTCTTTGATCAAGGCTACTTTTGTCTTCTTTTCATGGACTACTATATCTGGTTTTCTGACCTCTATTTTTTGAACTGTTGGTAATGGGTGATCCCATGTGATGTAGACTTCTTCATTTTCTATGATGCTTTGTGGCTCATGTTTCCAGTGTTTTTCAGCTACTTCAGTATTATAATGTTCACACAATCCCCAGTGCAACAGCCTTGCCACATTATTATGGCTTTCAGTATACAGTCCTTCTACCATTAGTATATCACAACCGGCAACAAGATGTGTGGCTGTTTCCAATTTTGTTTTACAAAACTTACATTTGTCTGTTTCTCCCACATGTTCAATGGACTTTGTAAACCAACGTGTACATAGCAATATTAACCTTTCGTCTTCTGGTTTAAATTCACCTCTCCTTAACCATTCCTGCATTTGATCGTGATCAACATGAGGTTGTTCCAAGAATTTTCTATACCTGCAACTATATTGATCACTTTCCACATTTTTTGCATACTCATCTGATCTTTCACCTTATATTTTTTTATTTTTTGGCACATTCAGTTGCTGCTTGATTTTTATCTACTTCTGGTTTGATTTCCATTCTCACTTGATGCCGATATGCTTCTACTAAACTAAGCAGGGAAGTCATCTTAGACTTATTCTCCTCATGTTTTAAAACTTTCACTACATTTGGGTCTTGTGAGGTCAGCTGATATGTATGCAGTTCCACGATTGCATATCTATATATGCAATCAATTTCGAGGAGGTGCATACTTCATTCATAACTGGGAATATATAATCTTGGTATGCACTGATTTTTATAAATCATTTGGTGAGCATGAAGCATCCTACTTGTTTTCCTGTCTAACCTATCCAACACCTTTTGGGGTCAGTCAATCACTCCAAAACTGTAAGTCAAGACAGAAAGAGCAAATTGGTTTATAGCTTGGACTTTGTTCCTAGATGTCAACACTGTTTTCAGTATTAATTTAAGTCTTCTGAAATATTCCTTACTAAATTTTATTTGCATTTGTTTGTTTTATTGTTGACCCTTCATCATTTCCCAAATATCTGTATACTCCCTCTTGCTCAAGTTCTTTTATATCACATTCCTGTCTCAAATTGATGTTCTCATGGTGCTACAACTTTTCTGCTTTGAAGGTTGCTTTTGCACATTTATCAAGACCAAATGACATTCTTATATCAATTGAAAAAGTTTTGACCACTTGCAGTTGTGCTTTCAGTTCATGTGATGAACTATACAGTTTTAAATCCTCTACAAAAAGAAGATGAGAAGTCTTTACACTTTGTTGTTTTCTGAGAGCCAAATTGTAGCCATGACCTAATCTGTTAAGTAGACAATTTAACGGATTATGGGCAAGACAAAATAGCAGCTGTGACAGAGTCACCCTGCAATAACCCCCTTTGAATTTTTCTCCCTGGAATAATAATTTGTCCTTTATCATGGCTTAACTGTAAAGTGTTTTGCCACTGTTTCATGGTTGCTGTAATGCAATTGATCAGTGTAGGGTGTATCTTATACACTTCTATGCACTCTTTTATCTATGAATGTGGGATATTGCCAAATGCTTTTCTGTATGTAGTCTGTCCATGCCATACTTAGGTTCTTAAAACTTTTTGCAGTTCTCCATTATGACTTTATTTTCCAGCAAATGATCTTTTGTTCCGTATGACTTTCTTTTATTCCTTTTTTTTTTTTTTTTACTATTGTCATGATTGAGTTTTCTTCTAAATGACTGTAAATTCTGTTCATATCAGTTCCAGTGTATAGTTTATACGTCAACGGAAGGCAAGTTATAGGTCTATAGTTTTTAATATAGCTTGCAGGTTCGCTCTTAAGTAGGAGTATTGTTTTTCCTATTGTTAACCAGGCTGGTGTCTGGTCAGGGTGCACATATAAATAGTTCTTACTCGCGGTTAAATCTTCATGTAAAGATATCAATACTTTTAGCCAGAAGTTAGGTACTGCATCTGGGCCTGGTGTTTTCCATTTAGGATCTTTTCTTAACTTTGTTTCAGTCTCATCCCACTTCGTATCCTGTACATTTGAACTTCTTGTTTCTTTGACTTCTTCTATCCATTTAGCATCTTTGTTATGTTCCACAGGATCTGCATAGATAGTTCTCCAAAATTATTCTATTTATTCTTTTTTGGTGGTGTTTAAATTCCTTTTCCCGTGTTTCCCAGTTCTCTATAAAACATTTTTGGGTCATCAGTAAATTGCTTATTTTGTACTTTTCCTTTGTATTTATCTGCATATCTTCTAAGTTTTTCCTGCCTGTGCCGATATATTTAGTTTATTATTTGCGCTAATGCACAATAGAGCCTGATCTGTTCTAATGCTGCACATTGCTTTTACCACGTCTATCTTTCTGAATATTTTTGTTGATCTGTTCCCTCATCTATACTCTTCTAAAGTGACATTTCTTGTCTTAATTGCTGTATAGTTTTCTCTATTTGATACCTCCATGATGGCATTTGATTTCTCCCCTTCCTTTCCCTTACTACCCTGTGTTTTTGTGGTAAGATTTTATCTGTTATTAATTTAGCTGCACAGTAATCTATCCTATTTGCTTCTGTTATATCACATGAATCTGTATGGATAGTCCTAATTACTGTGTTCATTTATTCTATCAGACTTCTAACTTTTGGGGTTTTATTGACTTTCTCTAGTCTATTTCTTTCATTGATCTTAATATGTCTGTCAGTTTTATTAAATTAAGCACTCTTCTCTTAGATCATTTTCTTCTAATCTGAGGGCACATTCTTTGTTCTCCATTTCCTGTGGGCATTCTATAGAAAGTTCCAGAGCATCTTCCTGTGCCACATTCTCTTCAGTTTCATCTGTTGCTCTTTCATATAGGAGCTCACTAGCCTATCAGTCCACAACATTGACTGCACCAGAGTTGCCACAGTTTTCTGTTCCTTCTCTTGTTGTGCAATTCCAACTGAATGTTTGTACTGGTTTCCTATGAAAGGCTCCAAAGTATCTTCATATGGCAACCGATCAGATATTTCCTTCTCCACTGGTTTCTCCTTAATTTGGGGATCCATTGCTCTATCCTGCTGTGATGTTATCTATGTTAGATTTTTTACACTAAATCCTTCACTTCTGAGGTAATCCATAACCTCAGTTTCTATTTCTTAACCTTCTACATTGCCAATCCTCTTTCCTGCTTTTCCTCTTTGTTTTCTTACTTTTTGTATTGCAAAATTTTTAATGTCTGGGTGCCTTTGCCTATATTTCTTTTCAAATATCTTTGGTGCTGCTCACTTTGTATTGATTAGTTTTTCTTTCTCCTTTGCATAAATATTGCAACATATTAAATCTTTTTTCTTTCCCATGTCTGTATTTCTTCTTCAGATGTCTCCCAATGTTCTTTGTGTTTCACTGTTGCAGTCATCACCTGTGGGTTATCCCTGCTGCGATAGCCCTCGGTTGGCCCAAATACCAGAGTCAATGTTTTTCTGCTTTGGCTGCTGTCGCCTGTATTCTGACTTCAGGTCGTCAGTGCTATAAAGCAAGGCAGACGACACCATTACATCAGTCTTTCTTGCCATGGAGCCCGTAGCAGAAGCAGTTCACAAGTGTGCTGGTCGGTCGCTATCAATGTTTGAATTTCAGCTGAAAACATCTAAAGCCAAGTACCCTGTTGGGGATCCTTTTTTTTTCTTGCACTAACCGATGTCCAAAAATGTTAACAATAGTCTCGCCTGTGGAAAGCAGATCCCACACCAAGACTTCCATTCATACTGCATCACTTGTTTAGGCCCAGACCACCACATCCCCCATCGCCAGTTCTGTGCCCTCTTTAATATGAGAACCATTCGATATAGAGTTCTTATTGTAAACCGGTATTTTCGTCTTCCGTCTTCACATCCTGAAATGGCATCCATCAGCCTACAATCTGTGGATATTCCAAAAAACACAGAGATAAAGATAGAGACAGACCACACAAGGGTAAGCCTTCTGACGACTCTACCATTAAGCAGGTCGTCAGTTCTCCGGAATTCAATGTGGAGCTTTCTCAGCCCCTGATGCCCGATTCAATATCTATGCAGGGCTCTACTGAGATATGCCACAGAAATCTTTTTCATCTTCCGAGCCTTTGGCTGTCTCTGCCTCAGTTGGGTCCAGAGCAGTGACGCAGGCACCGGCTTCCGAGGAGTCCTCTCACACTACTGAATCTAGACAAAAACTGACATCTTCTCATCTGACTACCGTTTATCTCAGACCAATGGATACTCTAAGGCCTAGAAGCCAGGCCACTCATAGAAAATCTGCCCCTAGCCACCATCTTGGTCCTGCTCCACCACCCCAAGTACAAATGCTTAAAATGGTGGAGGATCTCATTTCCCTTATCAGGGGTAGTCAGGCCACAACTTCTAAAAGGAAAAGACACCCTTCCCTAGAAATTTTGACAGAACAGGATTCTGAAGAATCTGACTATTCAGATTTTGAAGAGGAACAACAACCCCTGACTGCTTATGAGAATTCCCTCTGCCTCCCCACCAGAAGACCTTTTCTTTTGGGAAACCTTTCACACCCTCAGGGATCATTTCCAATGGGAATCTCAGGATTTCCCCCAGTCTAAGAAAAGATTTAGAGAGTTTTTGGACCTACCCCAGCAAGACCCCTGGCCAATCCCTCCTGTTTTAGAAGTGGTGGATGATGTTTTCCGTGAATCCAGTTTAGCCTCTGATGCCCTCCCACCTACTCCCAGTACACCTGACAAGTATTACAGAGTACCAGATGCTCACAAATACCTGTACAGAAATCCTGCCACAGACCCAGAGGTCATTACACAGAGACCTAAGGGAGCTAAGACTAGTTCTGCCAAGAATCCTGTTCCTTCTGACAAGGATTCCAGAGCTCTGCACAGATTGGGTAAAAAAGTATACACCTCTGCAACCTTAGCTATCAGAGCACTCAGCTGTCAGTTCCATATGTTAAAATACCAGCAACACAGTTTGGAATTATTAAAACAAAAGATTTCAACCTTTCCTGATTGTGCCAATTTGAAGGAGTTAGCAGATTTACTACACTCTACTTGTCAAGTAGCCAAACACTCGTTACACTGTGGATGTGATGCACTAAAAGCCTCAAGCAGGGCAGCAGTGTCTGGATCTGTCATTAGGAGACATGCATGGTTGAAGGAAAAACCTCTCCCTGATCATGTCAAGTCTAAACTAATTGATGCACCCCTGCATAAGGACCGCTTATTTGGAGTAAAGGCAGAAGAGGTGCTTAAAAAGTTGGAAGACAAAGCAAAATCTGTGCAAACAGTAAAGGATTTCTTTCAGGTTTAACCTCCCAGGTTCAGCAGGAACTTTCCCCTCTAAGCACTAGTCCTTCCCTGCACCTAGCAGACAGGACCAAGGTAAGCTCCGCAGGGACAGACCACCCAAGCCCCTATCCCAGGGGCAGCAGAGAACCAAACAGTGAACCACTTCTGCCCAAAAGGCAGGGAGTTCTAAGCCACCTTTTATGGAAAAAACTCTCAATGACTCCCTCTCCACCCTCTGCCCACCTTTCACTCACCAAAATCTAGGAGAAAGGCTCTCCCTCTGCAAAGAAAATTGGCTTTCTGTAACAAAGGACCAATGGGTCTTAAAGATAATTTTTCAGGGATACAAATTCTCTTTCAATGAACTCCCAATTCCAAGAGGGTACCCGGACTTACCTCCAAATCAGTGGGTAGAGGCATTGAAACAGGTACAAACTCTCATATCCCAGGGAGCAGTAGAACCTGTCCCCTCAGATCAAACAGGCAAAGGCTTTTATTCCAGACTATTCCTTGTTCCCAGAAAAGAAGGCACTTGACGCCCCATCCTTATCTATTCATTCTGAACACCTCCCTGGTGGCCCCCAAATTCAAAATGCAAACTTTGCAGCAGCTGCTGCCTATGCTGACAAAAGATGCCTGGCTAGTGACCCTAGACCTAAAAGATGCCTACCTCCACATCCCCATAAGAGAATCATGCAGGAAATTCCTGCGCTTCAGAGCAGGCTCACAACACTTTCAGTTCTCTGCTCTACCCTTTGGCTTATCTACTGCACCCAGAGTATTCACCAAATGCTTAGCCCCGGCCATAGCATTTTGCAGACAGAGAAATATACAGATTTACCATTATCTGGACGACTACCTAATTCAGGCAGAGTGCAAAGAAAAGCTGCTCCAAGACCTTCTCTTATTCAAAACCCTCCTAACTTCCCTAAGTTTCGCCATCAATGAGAATAAGTCAAAGCAAACACCCTCCACGAAGATCATTTTCTTGAGAGCACTGCTGGACACAGCATCCCAAATGGCCTTCCTATCCCCAGAAAAGCTGAGCTTCCTGCCTCTCTACTTTACCCAGCTAGCTTCCAGAAGTCACCTCTCTGTGAGGAAGTTCCTGGAAGCCTTGGGGTACATGGCATCTTGCATCCTTCTAATTCCTCTGGCCAGGCTTCACATGAGGAAACCTCAGTGGTATCTAAAGAACCTTTGGTGTCAGCACTCAGTCTCTAGAGACCTCTCTCCCTCTGATCCCCTGTATAAGGGCCAAGTTTCTGTGGTGGGCAGGGACCTGTGCCAAGAACGAGGGTCTTCCTTTCATCCTCTGCCCTACCGGTCAGACCATCACCACTGACACCTCAGACATTGCTTAGGGTGCTCACCTAGCAGGCAGATGCATCCACAGTCCTTAGGATGCCCAGCACCTTCCATTACACATTACACATTACTCAAAAGGAAATGATGGCAGTACAGAAGGCTCTGGCATCCTTCAAACCACATCTCAGGCCAGGGGTTCTCCTTATCAAAACAGACAACACCACAGTAATATGGTATATCAACAAACAGGGAGGGACCCAATCTTTCCCCCTGTACAGGCCAGCCATGAACCTCTGGCTGACAGCCACCTCCGTGGGTTTACACCTAATTGCCCAATACTTACCAGGGGTCAACAACATCCTAGCAGACCACCTAAGCAGAAACTTACTGGACCCCCACGAATGGCAGCTCCACAGGAAAATCTTTTTGCAAGTCATTCAGGAGTGGGGAACTCTGGAAGTGGATCTCTTTGCTTCGCAGCTCAACCACCAGCTGGAAAAATTCTGTACCAGGGAGTATCACCACCTAGCTTGGAAGGTGGATGCCTTGACCTTCCCCTGGAACTCCCTGTTTGTGTAAGCATTCCCTCCTCTTTTTTTTCCCAAGGTACTGATCAAAATAAGGGAGGAGAGACCAAAGCTCATCCTCATTGCTCCAGATTTGCCCAGACAGCATTGGTACCCCTTACTGCGTGGCCTGACATCACAGCCTCCCAGGCATCTTCCCCTGATCTCAGACCTCTTGACCCAGGTGGGGGGGGGGCTACACCCATACTTGCAGACTCTCAAACTGCCAGCATGGCTAATACTTTAAAAGCAAACAAGGGGTCCAGTTAAGCAAACAGGTCCTAGACATCATCACAGGGGCCAGAAGGCCCAGCACAAGAAAATCTTACAAAGGGAAATGGAAAAGATTATGCTCCTGGAACCAGGCCAGAGGGGGCAGTACCTCACAACCTTCCATCCCTCTTATCTTGGACTTACCTGGCGAAGTTACTCAATAATGGCCTCTCCTTCTCTTCTATTAAAATCCATGCCTCAGCTGTTTCAGCTCATTTCGATTCAGACTAGCCCCTCGTCTCACATCCTTTGATTAAACAACTCCTCAGAGGGGCTTCTAATATCAGACCTCCCAGAAGGCCACCCATGCCAGCCTGGGGCCTGAATTATGTTTTAGAAAAATTAACCTTACCTCCATTCTAACCTGCTACTTCAGCAGAATTGAAATACCTCTCCTGGAAGACTGCATTTCTGCCAGCTATCACCTCAGCCAGAAGGGTTTCAGACAGCCATGAGTGCCTGAAGACTTCAGGCACTCATGGCTGTTGAGCCCTTCATCATTTTCCATGCAGACAGGGTCTCCCTGAGGGCTAACCCCTCCTTTATGCCCAAGGTGGTATCTGATGTGACCTTCAACCAGGCCATACATCTACCCATCTTCTTTCCCAACTCTTAAAACAAGGGGAAAAGAATTCTGCACTCACTGGACATGCACAGACAACTCAGATACTACCTGGATCATACTAAACCCTTCAAAAAAACAGACCAGCTTCTGGTCAGCTTTGACCCAGTGGCAGAGGTGAAGCCCATTTCCAAGCAAACCATTTCCAAATAGATATTACACTGTATCCATTTCTGCTACATACTACATGGCAAATAACCCCCAAGTGTATTCGTACCTATTTCACCAGGGCAGCCTCCACTTCCACAGCATTCTTGAGAGGAGTTCCCACCAGGGACATCTTGGAAGCTGCCACCTGGACCTCTATCCATTCCTTTACAAAGCAATACCACCTACCCGTTTTCTCTAAGTGTAGGGCAGGGTTTGCCTCTGCATTTCTTGCAGGGCTTGCTGACCCATGCCTAGGGCTCTAACTAATCCTTCTACCCCTCTCCTCAGCTTTGGGGAATCCTCCCACAGGTGATGACTGCAACAGTGAAACACAAAGAACATAGTAGAGTTGTGTACACTTAGCATAAATGTAGATGTTCAAGTGTATTCACTGTTGCAGTCCTGGTTACCCTCCCTCCTTCCCCCTTATCCTCCTTCCCTAGGGGGACATAAGCTTCCCACAGTGGCTTTTAGCCACTATGACCACTTTACCATATTTCCTTGTGCTTCTAATGGATTAGCGCAAGAAAACTGATGTAAATAGCATTGGCTGCCTTGCTTTTTAGCACTGACGACCTGACATCAGACTACAGGTGAAAGCAGCTGACGCAAAAAAAATTGGTATTCGGGTCGGTCAAGGGCTACCAAAGCAGGGATAACCCACAGGTGATGTCTGCAACAGTGAATACATTCGAACATCTACATTTATGGTAAGTGTACACAACTGTACTTTCCTCCTTACTTTGGGGACTTGTTGTTTCATCATGCTGTGATGTAACCTGTGCTAAACTTTCTGCACTAAATCCTTCACTTCGCATGTGTTCCGTAACTTCATCTTCTGTTTTTTTTTAACTTCTACTGTAAATTTTTCCATATCTGGATGCCATTACTTATGTTTTTCTTTATATATCTTTGGGGCTGCCTTTTTTGTGTTGGTTAATTTAGCTTTCTCCTTTGCATAAATATCGCACCATATCAGATCTCTTTTTCTTTCCCGTGTCCGTATTTCTTTTTTATACCTTTCAAAAGCCTCTTGATTTTGTCCTTTATATCTTTGTCCTTTGTTCTAAATGGCCCAGGGTTTCTTGGTCTATGTAATGTTTTTCATAAATCTTTTGTATTAATGAACACAAATTTTATCTGAGGCTTCTGACAGTTTTTCTCGTAAAAGTATTTCTTTCCTCTAATTTCTCTGTTAATCTTTTTGTGCCTCTTCTGTCTGGAAATTCTGGGCTTCTTGCGTAATAGTAACAGTACATGATTTCTTTCTTATCCTCAATAGTCCACTGTATTGACTTTATGGCTCGTTTTTTTGGCCTGTTTATGTGACTTTTGTGGACTGCTACTTCCTTCTACAACAGGGGGGTCATTCTCCTCCTGGACCTGGCCTAGCCCCATTGTAGGAATATTTCCTTGTCTTGAGTAGGCATAGTACACTGGTATGACAGACACCAGTGTGACTAAATCAACATGTTTGAATGGTGCAAAATGTCAAATGGTGTGCCATACAGTGGAATATTCTGTTCTCTGAAATATTGATTTTGTAATTAATTGAATTACATTTTAAGGGAAAAGTGGTGACTGGGTTGTATAGGGGCTTTGTCTCCCATAGAAAAACATTTTTTTTTGTAATTGTGTGAGTGCCATGTTGGACTGGCTTTCATCTGAAATGACCCTCACACTGATCCCTGGTACAAATCCACTACTGACCCTAGATACTATTCTTTTATTAGATACATACATGCGCATGCGTGCACGTGTGCACACACACACACACACACACACACACACACACACACACACACACACACACACACACACACAAAGCAATTTTGTTTGCCTTCACAAAGCTTCTAGCTGAACAAGTGACCAGTCTGTTCTGGAAATTGTCCTAATGTCCAGGATGACTTGAGTATTTCACTGCAGTCAGGCTTTATGTCTCAGTTGGAGGAATAGACTTTTACAGTTTCTGATATGGCTGTTGCAAAATGGTATACTTGGTTTCTGCAACTTTCCATTTAAAGATTAAGTATCTGGTGATGGTTGCCTTCCCTATGTAGAAAAATAAAATGCTTAGTGATAAGTCACATTATTATTTCCTTCCCCAAAACCTGTCTTTTACACAGTTATCATTATTGTCTTCAGCCATGACTGATTCAAAAACATGGTGGTCAGGGAGTGTTACCGGTACATTTAGAGATAGCATGCAAGAATGTAATAAAAGCAAAGCAGCACTTAAGTAAAAGGCATACCAAATTGCTTAACTGATAACGAAGACTAAGGCAAACTTTACTGTTAATTATTCATGTATGTTGCTATTTTATTGAGGATATCAGCTTTCTGAATTCCAGCTGGCATGTGGATAAAATTTAGCTTTCATTGTTTGCCTGAACCTTGCCCATACTTATTGCTCTGAAACTTTATACTCTTGAGCACCTTAGGTCTGTTTAATACTGGAATTAATAATATGGTAGACTCAGGTTGTTTTTATTCCTAACTTTGTAAGGTATACATAGACAATTCTGCAAAAAAGCTCAGAGTTATAGACTGATGGATAGATTTAGTCTGTTTTTAGGGATTGTATCCATGCGGTTCTGTCATTACAGAACTACCTTTTTTTATTATGTTATTTAGTTCCGTGCTACATGACAGCCATGGTGCACCTTCGTTTGACATTTTGGTAAACCACCTCTTTCAAGATGCATCTCATTACAGTAAACATGCTGTTGTATGCATTCGCACTTGCATGTCGAATCTCACTTGTAGTATGCTGTGACACTAGACAACAACTGTACAGCGGTTGGCGCTGCTCTTTCACAGAGTTTGTTTTTATCTCAACAGAGTATCCAATGTCCTCCACATTACAAAGGTGTGCTTTTAGCTGAAAAGGTGGTCTCCCAGACCAGGGAGAACCACAAAGCATTCTTTAGCTATGTCCACAACCTCAAAGGCAATACACACTTGTGCAAAGAGCTCATTGTAAATGAAGCCACCTATACTGAGCCAGAAGATGTAGCAAACCTCCAGGCTGATAAATTCAGCTCCAACGTTACTCCTCTTGCCCCCTCAACCTTCCCTCAGGAAATATCATCAAATATGACTCACCCACTCTCACTAGGGAACAGGTCCTTAATGTTCTCTGTAAGACCAAGAACACTGCATCAGTGGGCCCAGACAATCTCCCAGGATGCCTTCTAAATAGCATGAAACATGACCTATCAGGGACTCTGAAATTACTATGTAACTGTAGCCTCCAAACAGGCTTCATGCCTCATGAATGGAGAAAGGCAACAGTCACCCCTCTGCACAAAGGTGGGCCATCTATAGACCCTGGAAACTACAGACCCATAAGTCTCACTAGTCTTACATGTAAAGTCATGGAAAGAATTATCATGGAGATGATCAACAGAGATATAGTAAACCTCCAGACACTGGACCCAACCCAGTCTGGTTTCATCAAGGGAAGATCATGCCTACTCAACCTGGTGGACTTCTTTGAGAAGATAAACAAAGCAATGGATGAGGGCAGAATAGTTCACACTGCCTACCTTGAACTGACCAAGGCATTTGACACAATACCCCACTCGGGCATTATTGACAAACTCAAGAGGTTAGGTACAGACCCATATGTCACCTGGTGGATAGCTAACTGGCTCACAGACCGGACCCAGGAAGTTAGAATTGGGGAGTCCGCCTTTACAAACAGGCCAATCACAAGTGGAGTCCCTCAGGGATCAGTCCTTGGACCACTACTTTTTAGCATTTACTTCTCAGAAGTCAAGGCTAATGTCAGTGGTCTCTGACTGACTAAATTTGCAGATAATTGCAAATTAGAAGCTGTCATTGAATCTCACACTGACAGAAATGTTCTCCAGGAGGGGCTGATACAGACAAATAACTGGTGTCATAGCCGTGGGCAAAAACTAAATGCCAAGCAATGTATAATAGTGTCCTTTGGGAAGTCATCCATCCCTGGTAACTCATATTGACAGCACACCCCTTAGAATTGACCCAGTAGTCAGGGACGTAGGGACACACATAGATAGTAATCTAACCTTTAATCATCAAATGTCGACAGTGGTGAGGAAATCATTGTATGTTGCACAACTTATAAACAAAGGTATGGCATCTAAGTCCAAGGAAGTAATTGTTTCACTGTATTCTGCATTCATCAGACCTATCATTGAGTACAATACACCCTTTGGTATGTACCAAACCAAGCATATCCAACAACTGGAATGTCCACAGAGGTTCCTCACTAAAAGAATACAGGGCATAAGAAATATGTCCTATGCAGACCACCTCAAGACCCTATACCTGTATTCTGCCGCTTACAGGCTTTTGAGAGAAGATCTATGCTTGGTATACAGGGCATTGTCAGACCCCACTCTGATGGACCTCCTCCATATCCACAAAACAGACAGTAGCAGAATTACCTGTTCTAAAGACTTAAACCTTGCCTGTGATGTAAATAGGACCTGCTGGAGAGAAAGGTATGTATCCCAGAGACTACCCCATCTGTGGAATAGGCTCCCCATCCATGTGAAGCATAGTTCCTCCCTAACCCAGTTTTCATCCCTGGTTTGGCACCAATGTCTCTAGTGGACAGAGGTAACCTGTAAATGGTTCATCTCCCAGGCCGATGCTCACAGTGTATCAGAATTTATCAGAGATTTGTGATGCATGGCTAGGCTTAAAAGGGCCCTTGTGGTCATTAACCTAATAAACACCTATGATCCTATGAACCTATATTCCAGACAGCGCATAGGCGTGCATGTGAATGTATATGTTTGTTTGTGCACAAGTGTTTGCTTTTATTCCTTTGCTGGACTGGTTCAGACCTTACAGCCATTGTTTGCTGGGACACCAAATCCCGTATGACACTTGAGTATGATAAAACAGGTTTTGAAAAATTAATGAAAAGGTGAAAACAGATGCATTTTATCTGTAGAGCTTTAATGAAAAATCAGCCCAAAATGGCTTACTATGTGGATTTCTGTGTGTAAATTTTCTTTCTTTCTTCTAGTTATTATTTTTATGTTGGTTCTATGATGTAGAGAGATAGTATCATGTCCATGATGCAGCTGATCAAGGTGTGTGTGCCGTCTGGATCCTGAAGGAGCCAGTAAGGGAAGCAGGGTAATGCCATCCGTAGAGGTAGGGTACTGAAGAGCAATTTGCAGAGCCATTCCAATCAGTACAAGAAGTATATTGGCATTGGTCTAGTCTATATTTGTATTTTTAGTGAAGAGCTAATACCTGCTTGCATCTCCAGGTAAGAAAGTCAAAGGGCAGGTTAGTAGGTGGTAGTAATACTGGAGGAGACCAGGGGCCCAGTGGGAGCTGTCTTTTCAAGTGTGGTTTACCTGAGGTCTTCATCACTTGCAAAAATGAATGATGTTCCCACAATGTACTCATTGTGCTTCTCAGTTCTGATTGTTTACATGACAATGATGCCCCTAGTTGAGGTCAGAGTTTTTTCCCCCATTTCTGAGAATGGTCTGGTTGTTCTAAGTGGAACAACCTCTGAGGAATGATCTCTGTTATACTGTCGAGGCAGTAATAGACCCAGTCTTTCTTGAAAGTCTGTGTCTGCAGCATATGGTATGTTGGGCTAACATTAATGTGAGTACTACTGGAAAAAAAAGGCTAGATATATTACACAACTGCATTCATAACTTCAGAACACACTCCCAAAAATGTAAATAAAATGGTTCACTAACAACTGAAATAATGTAAACTAAAATAATTCATATAGAATAACGGCAGTAAATCATACTGATGGTCATTGGCTTTGATATTACAACCTGTGAACAGTTGGATAGTACAGTGGCTTGTTGTTAAGACTTCTGTACATCACAGCTCCATGGTCTAGGGCTCAAGCCAGAGCTCCTGTCACTGTCTGTATGGAGATTAGCATGTTGTTCCTATGTCTGCATAGGTACTTCCGTTTCCACCCACCTCCATATGTGTGTGTGTGTGTGTGTGTGTGTGTGTGCGTATTTATATAGATATATATATATATATATATATATATATATATATATATATACATATATTATATATATATATATATATATATATATATAAATATATATACATATATATATATAGATATACATTCATTACACATAGACACATAGACGTATACATGTTACATTTACCTTTACCATTTTAGTTTGGTACTTGGTTGAAAAATGTCTAAGAAAGTTCACTTTACTCACTCAGCTAAAAATTAAATTAAATTAAAACGTGTAAGGATCAGATGTGTGATGGAGTGCTTAAGCTTACAGTTCATCAGGCATATTAGAAAGACTAGAAATTGTAAGCTTTCTTCCCAAAAGCAGAAGGGAAGGCAGCTATCATGAGCAGACTGCCTATAGGAAGAAATAAATAAAAGAATATGTTCAAGTTCAGGACAGATCTGGCCTTTTAACTAAGTAGTTGTTGCATAATGTAGGAGCTTTTATTTTACATATCCAGTATAATAAATGAACACATATATTTAAAGTATAACTAGTATGCAAGCTGCATAGAACAAGCAAGTTAATGTGTGAGTTTACGGCTATAGCAGTAAGAAAAAGTGCAAAAGCAGTAGTTACTGCATGCAGTGTGAAGGTGTTAGTAAACAGAATAATGTGATTGTATGAATTGCTTATCTTTTTCACAGTGCTTGGTTTCTGCATATAGGCTAATACACATCTAGTCCGTCTGCAGTGGAGATTCTATCATTACGTTCCCAACTGAATTTTGTCTTCTGTTTGACTGTTAAACAGCTGCATCATTATTGCCTGCTACTGACATTAGAATATGCACCTAACATAATTTAAAGTTAAGTCTTTCCGCTATATATGATTTTAAAATGGAATTGAGCAGATGACAGCAAAGTGCAGTTGACTTCACATATATTTAATGTTTGCAGCTTGTTTGCTTAGTAACATGATGCTCATTTATACCCATTAACTGGAACTGCATGCATGATAATTGAAGATGAGTTAGTGTAGGAACACACATACATTGTAGTGTTAGTTTCTTGGATCATTGAAAGAAAGCATTATTTATGTTGACCAAAAAGGGCATATTTGACTTGAAAAATGGGCAAACCACATTACTAGTGAAATGATCTTTGCATTGCAAAATGATCTTACTCTGATTAACACTGCAGTTTTGTTGTGTGGCAAGTGCCTTGGGGATTAAATGTCTGTAAGCTGCAAAACGCTAAAATGCTTCACACTGGATTATGTAAAAACCTCTTTTCAGGATCTGAAGTTAGAAGCCTCCGGCTAAATCCCCTGGGATCAATCCATACATCACACATCTTAATTCGGATGGGAAAAAAAAATCATAGTCCTGATATTTTCTGAGCTTTTGCTAAAAGTGGTCATGTCTTCCTTAGACTGAAAGAAAAGAAATGGAAATTTTTATTCATAACTCTGCATTTGCTATTTTGCTATTTTGCTGTTTTGCCCTCATTTTTAATAGCTGTTTGTTGTACTTAGAGTAGCATTCCTTATTACTCGTAAACTGCAGCTTGAATGTGTGATGTTTGCTTAGACGTTCTAGCTGTGAACGCGTGAACTGTCCTCTTTCACACTGCATCATTGTTTTTTGAGGTTCTAAAATCTTTGTGTTTCAAACACATTACCTGTTCAGTTTTGTTTAACTCTGCTAAGAACTGTGTTTTATTCATGTGTGCTTCATTGTTTTAGGTGGGTTTACTCTGTAAGAAAAAAAAGAAAAATGCTTATACGCATTTACCTGCTTATAACCCCCCCCCCCCCGAGTACATTTTAATAGCTGAGGTGTGATGTTTGAGAAATTGTATAGAAAAGAAGTGTACTACATTGCTAGAATTAAAATTATGAAAGAAAAATGTTGCCAGATTCTAAAATGCGTGCCTACTTTTGGGAATAAAATAGGTAATATTCTTCTGAAGCTGCTTTGCCCTTTTGCTTTCTGTTGCTTTCGGATTTAGTAATATGCATATTTTGGTTTTTATTTTTATTCAAAATATGATGTAAGAAAAAGACTGCATTTTCTTACACAAGGGGTTATTGTGGCTTCTTGGTATTTGCTGTGCTGGGGTAAAATAAGCTGACAGTATTTAAACGGGTTTGTTGCTTTCAAAGTTGCAGTTTAGTACCTGGATTGTTGCTGTAAGGCAATATAACATTTACCAAATATCCTTTGTCCTTCCCTTTTAAAGGTTTGTGTGATGGATGTTATGCTCCATTATAGGCATAAGCTCAGTTGAAGCTGGTCCTGTTTACTGCAGAGACTAGTGAAATTTGCAGGTATGCTTTTACCCTGTTGTTAATATTGTCTGCACCAATTTATTGTTTTTGTAAATCTTGTGTTCTGTCATATACTAACTGTTGTCTGGATCTTGCTCTGACAGCATCAGGATATCCTAACACAGCATGGGTAGAAATGCAGAAAGGTGAACTTTGGTGTCAGTATAACTTGCCCCAGTGGAAGAGTGGGTTTCAGACAGATCTCCATGCTGGGCAAGAAGAAACATCAAAGTCTGGCAGGTAGCTGAATCTGAACAGGTTTATTGAATGTCTGCATTTGTTATTTTGGGGGAAAGAGTGGTATACCTGATGTATATGACATCACCACACACACTAATGTTGTCTAAGAAGAAAGGTAAAGAAAAAAATAAAAAATGGTTTTAGGAGGCCACTCCTTCACTTAGCTGGCTCCTCACTAGCTCTGTTCAAGACTTTGGGCTGCATGTGCCCACTGCTGAGATTTATTCTGTGGAATGTACAGTTCCTAACCCCAAAAAAGTACTTGAGTCAGTGGGTCAATCCGCCACTTGGTTTCTACAAGTGTGCGCGCAGTGGCAGCCAGTGATGACCTGATGTCATGTGATGTGTGCCTAGTGAATTAGAACTGTCCAGTGCTGAAAAAGAAAACCTGAGGTGATAAGCAACAAGCAGAAGGTGGAACACAAAAGAAAATACAGACTTCTGCAGGTTTTAGTTTTTTTTGTTAGTGTAGTTAGTGCTTTTAATGGAAATGAGTGAAACACAGAGTGTTAGTGTGTGGTTTAAATCTGGCATGCTTTATATTTCTCTCATCTACACATCCTCAGATTACTCACTTGCTCCTTTCTGGGCAGTCTCAGAAGTGCGACTTCACTGAGTGAGCCTCCCAAGTTCTCAGGAAGTCTTCTTCTTGGCTTACATTTTCTGGAGCCACGAGAGTGACAAATCCATTGTGGGGGCTGTTTAACAGGTGCCAGGAACCAGTATTCTTATAGCAGTGAGCCACTGCCTCTAGCTAAGGCAGGGATATGTGCAGTGACATCGGCATGCAGGATACATGTATCGTCCACGTACCAAGCACTGGATGTCATAGCTAGCCCCTTAAAGGAGCTCTTGGACTACATTAGAGGTGACATAGGGGAGGTTCCCCTCTACCTTCTCGCCCTCAATGCATAGAAGAAAAACATCTGTTAGATTATTCATCCCATTCTTCCCTCTGTTGAGCCAACCAGCAACACAAGTCCATTCCAGACTCAGGTTTCCTGTGGTGCAAAGACATATGGGATTTGTTGTGTGCTTACTGAGTTCCTGGATGGAGGGTGGTTTTGAAATTGATGCCAGGATTTTTTTGTTGTATGAACTATTGAATTTATCTCAAAAAAAATGTACATAGCTGGCTGCTGGAAAGCAATGGTTTCTGCAGTATGCTGTATCGGGCTCCCTGTTATAAAAGTGCAATGATCTTTTGCAAATAAGATTAAAATGCAACTGACCAAAAAAAAAAATAATAATACAGCAAATATTGAAACATGTTGCAATGCCATTAAAGCATTTTTGCAGGGTAGCATCACCCCCCCCCCCCACCTCCACTTGATATGTAAGAGCTGTGCCCTCACCCTTGATGATAATTTTAAAATCACTGTATTCTGGAGTATAAGAAATACTCCAAGGTACTGCAACATCAGACAGAGTATATATTCCCTATATTCATATTTGTTCTCATAGGCTTGAGTATCACAGTTTCAGCTCTTGGTATTTCGACAGGAACCTGCAGAATGAACAAGGTCCTTTTCATGGACATCATTTTCTCTACAGGGCAGCCAAGCAGAAAACTTAATTATGTTCACAAGAGGCTGAATCCTCTTGGGATCTGCTGTCCTTCATTACAGTCTGCCAGACAAATTATTTCTCCTCTGGGGAAGATGTGGCAAAAGGACTGGAATGTGTTGCAGAATACTTTTCTACACATTTTACTGATCATTTTACAAATAAGTCCCCTAAATATTAAAATACCAAACTATACCAAAATAGTGTACTTTGTACTGAAAAATACTTTAAATTTGAATGCAGTGTCGCAGTTTCTATTTTCATTTTTAACAGTGCATTTGGCAAAAATTTTTCGATGATTATTCTTTCTTGTGTATTATTTGTGTACTTTAAATGCTATGTTGTCCAAGCAGTTGTTTTTCGAATTCTACATGGCTATGTGGAATGACCTTTTACAGGAGATTATTTATTAAAGCAGTATATGCCAGTATTTGTTTGTTTTGAATATAATGTTTACCTGCCCCACAGCCATCTGCAGTGTTGGGTATGCTGTTTTATATAAAAAATAAATAAATAAAACCTCGTGTGGATGTGGCAAACTTTTTATGTTCATATTTTTGTTAACTGAGTAAGCCTAGTGTTCACAAGTATCCCTTTTCAGGAGTGACCCAGTAATGACTTGCTCACAGTCGCACAGTAGGTAGATGTAGGTAGAAAGAATCAAACTTTGTACCCTTGACTACATGAAGTAGGTTGTTAATAGCTCGTAGCTTTAATCCTTGGTGCTGTCAGACTGATGTTACATGCCCATAATTGGTGTTGATGGGCCTGCATGGCTTTCGTTACCCACATCTCATTGTGACGTAGTTTTTTTTTAGTATCAGAAGTTTCACCCCGAGCTGTGTGGTGCCTGACTCTGTCTATTAATAGCTTTTTGGGGAAACTGGAGGAGCCTGTGAGAGGTAAGCAGAAGAAGCATAGCTTAATTCAGTGCACTCATCTGGGAGGGAGAGTCATAGTGGCTCCTCCCCGCTGTGGTGATCTGGCACTTCTGCCACTCCCGTGAGAACAAAGGAGGGACATGAATGGGTCCACCCAAGCTGGTATGGTAGCCCTTGTGAGGGAGAAATGTCAGGGAATTTGCACTTGTCTGTATTGGGGCCATAAGCAGAAACTCAGCTGCGATGCATAGTTTGTTTTATGATGAGGGAGTGGAGTTAAACTACCAAAATAAAAGTGCCCTAATGGCTGCCAGAATGACAGCTTTGCAGTCGGATCTTGCTTTACTGAGAATGAATCGACTGGGATCAGCTCTCACCCCATCAGGAAGAAATAATCTAATAGGTTACTGAGAGTTCATGACTGATGGGCAGTGGGGCACCACAAAACAATGAAATTAGAAAAAAAAAAATAATCCATAGATGTTCTTCGTGTTTCATTGTTGCAGTCAGCACATTTGGGTTATCTGCCTGCAGGTAGCGCTCAGCCGTCCTGAATACCAGAGTCTTGGGATTTCTGCATCAGATGCTGTCACCACTTCCATGACTACAGGTTGTCAGGGGTATAAAACTTGCAGCCTTTCTTGCCGTGCAGTGCCTGAAGCAGAAGCATTTTGCAAGTGCCGGTCGGCCGTCTCCTGAAATTTTCATTTTCGAGTTTCAGACCTGAATGTCTTCAAAAAGATAAGTACCCCATTGGGGATCCTTTTTTCTTGCCCTAACCAATGTCAGAAAAAAATAATAATTGTCTTGCCTGTGGAAAGCAAATACCTCATAGAGATTTTCATTCTCACTGCGTCACCTGTTTAGGCCCAGACCACAACGTCCCTCCCTGTTGATTTTGTGCCTTGCTCAGCAGCCGAACTCTCCATCGTTGGGCAATTTTTGTAGCTAAATACTTTCGCTCTCAATCTCCGTACTCGGAAATGGCATCGGTAAGCCATCTGACTACCGATCTTCTAAAAAAACATAGGAATAAAGACAAAGACAGACCGCATAGGTCCAAAACTGCTGACAACGCTACCATTAAGCTACTCACTGGTACTCAGTGAGGCGCTTTTGCAGCCCCAATACCCACTTCTGCAGATTCGCAGGCCTCTACTGAGACCCATTCGGAGTGCGGAATGCTGCGAGATACTTCTTTGACTATGGAACCTGCAGATGTCTCTACCTTGGATGGGTCCGGAGCCGCTGTGCAGGCACTGGCTTCTGACGGTGTAATCAGGCCTACCGATTTTCATATTAATCCGACAACTCCATTTCAAGCCTAGAATACTGAATTTCTCAGGCCTAACGTTTTCACTACACCTAGGAAACTGACGACCAAAGTGCATTCTCAGGCCCACAGGCCTCAAAAACAAATTATTAGAATGGCTGAAGACCTTACTACTTTAATTAGGGGAAGCCAGCCTTCCCCCTCAAAGAGACCTAGAACTGATTTTCCTTCTGATCAGGAATCTGATATCTCTGTTCCTTCTGACTACCAGGACATACCCTTATCTACCTATGAGGACTCTGATGCAGAGGATTCCATTCCCTCTGCTTCCCCTCCAGAAGATTTTTCTTTTGGTGAAACCCTGTATACCTTTAGGGAGCATTTCCGCTGGGAAACCCAGGACTACTCTCAGTCCAAAAAGAGACTCATGGAATTTTTAAACCTGCCTCAGCACAGGCCTCTAGCTATCCCTCCTATTCTGGAGATTGTAGATGATGTTTTCTTGGAATCCAGCCTTACCCCGGATACTTTACCTCCTGTTTCCCAGAAACCTGACAGGTACTATAGAGTACCTGGCTCTCACAAATTCCTTTTCAAGAATCCAACTGCGGATCCAGAGACCATTTCCCAAGGACCAAAAGGCATTAAGGCTACTACTGCCAAGAATCCTACCCCTTCTGACCGGGATTCTAGGGCTTAAGACAGATGGGGTAAGAAGGTATACACCTCTACTACTCTGGCTATTAGGGCTTTAAATTGCCAGTTTCATATGTTAAAGTATCAGCAGCATATTATGAGACTACTTAAACAGAAAATTATGTTGATTCCTGACTGTGCTGAACTCAAAGATTTACAAGAGTTTATGCATTCTGCTGACCAAGTTGGTAAACATACCTTGCAGTGCGGTTTTGATGATTTAGAAGCATCTTGTAGGGCTGCTGTCACTGGGTCTGTTCTTAGAAGGCATGCTTGGCTTAAGGAACAGAACTTGCCATATCATGTCAAATCAAAATTACTGGATGCACCCTTAAACCAAGAGCGCCTATTTGGCAATAAAGCAGAAGAAGTTCTCAAAAGGATGGAGGAGAAAGCTAAATCTATGCAAACTGTTAAAGATTTGTTAGAAGTACATCCACCTAGATTCAGTAGGCATTGGCCTTCAAAGAACTGGTCCTTTCCAGTCCCTTCCAGGCCTTCTCAGTCCAAACCCAGAGGCAGCAGACCTCGAAGACTTCAGTCTCCGGTTATGCACAGATCAAAGCAGTGGGGTGCTCCCACATCCAAAACAGGGAGTAGTAAGCCAACCCCCTATGATAAACATGCACAGTGACTTATCCTTAACTCCCCCAAACCTTGCTCAAGTACTTGCCCTGCATGCAAAAAACTGGGAATACATTACCCAAGACAAATGGGTTTTAAACATTGTTTCCCTAGGATACAGATTCCATTTCCACTCAATCCCAACTCTAAGTGGATGGCTAGACCTGCCCTTAAACCAGTGGGCAGAGGCCCAAAAGCAAGTACTTTTTCTCCTCAGCATCAAGGCTATTCAACCTGTCTCAGCAGAACAAAGGGGACAAGGCTTTTATTCAAGACTGTTCCTGATTCCCAGGAAAGAAAACTCCTGTTTTCCTATCCTAGATTTATCTATTCTCAACACCTTTCTTTTGGTTTCAAAATTCAAAATGCTAACTCTCCCAACAGCTGCTTCCTATACTAGCCAAGGATGCCTGGCTGGTAACCCTAGACTTCAAAGAAGCTTACCTGCACATCCCCATAAGGGAATCTTGCAGGAAATACCTTCGCTTCAGGGCAGGCTCTATGCACTATTAGTTCTCTGCACTTCCGTTTGTGAATACCCTGGGCACAGTAGATAAGTCAAAGTGCCTAGCTCCAGCCATTGCATTTTGCAGGCAGAGAAGTATTCAGATTTACTCATACTTGGACGATTGCCTGACTTCTAACTTCACTGGGGTACACCATCAATGAAAAGAAATCACACCTAGTACCCTGTCAACAGATTGTATTCCTGGGAGCAAGCTTGAACCAAACTTCCCAGATGGTATTTCTCAGTCCAGAAAAACAAATTTATTTGACAACTTACTTCAACCTACTGGCCACAAAAGCCCAGCTATCTGCAAGGAAAATACTGCAAGCTCTGGGGTTCATGGCCTCTTGCATTCTGTTAATTCCATATGCTAGACTGCATATGAGGAAACTTCACTGGTATCTAAAAAGTCTGTGGTGTCAACATTCTCAGGACCTGGAAACAATAATTACTATCATTCTATGTCTAAGGGCAGAGTTCCTTTGGTGGGCAGAGGCTTGCAACCACAACAAGGAACTCTCTTTCACTCTACCCCTGCCGCCCAAACCCTAACAACAGACGCATCAGACTATGCATGGGGGGCTCACATGGCAGGGCAGTTCATTCACGGCAAATAGAACCCAAAGCAGATGCACCTGCATATCAATCAAAAAGAAATGTTAGCTGTACAGTATGCTCTGACAACCATCAAAGGCCTTATTCTGCCAGGACAACTATTTGTAAAGACAGACAACACCGCGGTTATGCGGTACATAAACAAGCAGGGAGGAACACATTCCTATCCACTCTGCAGACTAGCCTTGGCTGTGTGGAACACAGCCTTGAGCAAACAACTGCACCTACAAACTCAATTCCTGCCAGACAAACTAAATTCACTGGCAGACAACTTAAGCAGAAATCTCATAGACCTACACGAATAGAAACTGGAACCCAAAATATTCAAGCTTTTGGGGAACAGATGGGGGACACCAGAGGTGGACCTCTGCTTCCCCTCAGAACTATCAGTTGAACAAATACTGTACCAGAACTTCCCACAGCCAAACTTGGAAGGTGGCTGCCCTGTCCTTTTCTTGGGAAAGCCTCTCAGTCTAAGCCTTTCCCCCTCTTCCTCTCCTCTCGAAGGTTCTACTAAAGATCAAACAGGACAAGCCAAGGACAATCCTGATTGTACCAGATAGGCCATGCCAGCACTGGTATCCTCTTTTGCGCAGTCTGACAGTGCTACAACCATGGCACCTGCTGCAGACCCATTCCCTGCTGTCCCAGCAGGGGGGGCCAAATTCTGAACCCTCAGCTTCAGACCCTGAACCTTGCAGCCTGGCTAATGCCCTGAACTCCCCTATAGCAACCCTCAGTAAGCAGGTGCTGGATGTCATTCTTGAGGCAAGGAGGCCTAGTACTAGAAAATCCTATTCAGAAAAGTGGAAAAGATACTGTTCCTGGAGCCATTCTCAAGGGATGGTCAGAACAGTGCCCAGCTTACCTCATATACTAGATTACTCAACAGAAATGCTCAACAAGGCCTGTCCTTCTCTTCAATTAAGATTCATACCTCTGCCATCTCAGCTCATTATAATACTGAGCCACCCCTCTTCTATCATCCTCTGGTAAAACAGTTCCTTAGAGGGGCCAAAAATTTAAGTCCCCCCCCCCCAGGAGAGCTCACACTCCAGCCTGGGGCCATAACTTTGTATTGGAAAAATGTACACCCCCCCCCTTTGAACTGGCTGCTACAGCAGAGTTGAAATTCCTTTCATGGAAAACAGCTTTACTTCTAGCCATCACTTCAGCAAGAAGAGTGGCTGAACTGCACTGCACTTATGACAGTGGAACCCTTCGTTATCTTCCATGTGGACAGGATTTCCCTCAGGACTAACCCATCTTTTATGCCCAAGGTGGTGCCTAGTGTGGCTTTAAACCAGTCCATTCATTTGCCTACTTTTTCCCCTAATCCTCAAAATAAAGGGGAAAGGATGCTGCATTCTTTAGACATGCACAAATAGCTTAGATTCTATTTGGACAGGACTAAGCCTCTCAGAAAATCTGACCAGCTGATAGCTTTGCTGCAGGGGCAGAGGGGAAGACATTTCAAAGCAAACCATATCTAAATGGATAGCACACTGCATCCATTTCTGCTACAAACACCATGGAAAACCTTCCCCACAGGGGATACGAACACATTCCACTAGGGCTACATCTACCTCTACTGCATTTCTCAGAGGAGTACCTACCAGGGACATCCTGGGAGCTGCAACCTAGAGCTCTGTACACACTTTCACAAAACATTACCACTTGCCTATCTTTTCTAAATCCAGAGCTGGATTTGCCACAGCAGTCTTACAGGGCCTGATTGCCATTCCTAATGCTTCTTAATCTACCTCAACCCTTCCTTAGCTTTGGGAATCAACCCAAATGTGATGACTGCAACAGGGAAACATGAAGAACATAGTACAGTTGTGTACACTTACCATAAATGTAGATGTTCGAGTGTATTCACTGTTGCAGTCCTGGTTACCCTCCCTCCAGCTCCCTGATTGTCTTTGATTTCACCTGTCCTATTTGGTTTGGCATATCTTATGCTATGTGTATTGGCTTTTTGCTGGAGGTGTTCCACACCATATAATTGCTTCCTATTTTGGGGGCACCTGACATCTGGGACAAAGAAAACTGATGTAATGGCATCGGCTGCATGTTTTATACCCCTGACGACCTGACGTTGTCATGGAAGAAGCAACAACATCCGACGCAGAAGTCCCAAGACTGGTATTCAGGCTGGCTGAGGGCTACCTGCGGGCAGACGAGCCAAATGTGATGACTGCAACAATGAAAACACTCGGACATTTACATTTATGGTAAGTGTACACAACTGTACTTTTTGACTTACCTTGGTCTTGTGAATAAGGAAGGTAGTAGTCAGAAATGACATCACAGTAAGTATTCAGTTTCCATCATTCAGAAGCATCTTTTCTGCAAGAAATGAATGGTAATAATATGTACTACCCATTATAAAACAATTTCTGGACTGTAAAGCAGTCCAAGGAGAACTGTCTTTGGAGATGGATAACCGGTGTTCATAGGTTCATAGTTTCATACTAGGCTATCTGCCCGAGGGCATTTACAAGCCTAGCCCATCGTTTTGTGGCTTACGCCACCCCTTTAGTATGGGGAACTATACCCATTATTTTGCTGTGCCTCTGTCGAGCAGTGACACTGAGGTAATCCCTGGGTATATATCTCCCATCCATTGGTCAAGATTTCTCTTGAACAAGGCCAAGGTGCTCTGCCTCACATGTACGGGATTTTGTTCCACAGCATAGGAGTCTTTGGGTGATGAATCTATCCCTCCAGCATGTCCTATTAATAGCCGTGTCGAGGTTTAAGTCTCTTGTGGCTCTGATGGATCTAGATTTTTGGGGTGAAGCATATTCATCAAATCTGGGTTTGACATGGCCTTGTATGTTAGGCAAAGGTCACCTCTGAGCAGCGGTGGCGACTGAATAGAGCTGGAGTTCTTTCAGTCGGGCAGCATAGGATAGATTTTGAGACCCTTTATCCTTTTGGTGAGGAACTTTTGGCCTCTCCAGCTGCTGCAAGTGTCGGGTCAGATACATTCGAATGGGGCATTGTACTCAATCATTGGTCTGATGAGTGATGAGTAAAGGAGACTATAACCTCCCTTGATCTAGATGAGAATCCCTTCATGATAAGGTGGGCAATGTAGAAGGTCTTCCTAACTACTTTAGCTACATGGGTGTCGAATGACAGACTACTATCAACCTGGGTCCCCAGGTCCCTGATAACTTCTTCTGTGCTCAGTGGATTGCCACCTATTTGGTAGCTAGGGTAACCTTGTTTTTCCCAAGGGTATGACTATGCATTTTTGGCATTTAACTTTAGGCGTGGCTCTGGCACCAGTTATCCGTTTCTGTGAGACCCTTCTGAAGGATATCTGTGTCAGATGTGTTTTCTACTATGGTGCCCAGTTTGCAGTCATCTGCAAACTTTGTCAGCCATAACCCTCCTGTGTTTGCTTGTACTTGGAAAAGTAGATGCCAAAAGAGTGGGCCCAGGACTGAGCCCTGTGGGACACCACTTGTGACAGGCTTTGAGTCTGACATGGCGCCAGCAACTCTGACCCTGTGGGTTCTGTCACTCAGCCAGTTTGCAACCCATCTTGTGATGTATGGGTTAACATTTAAGCTGATGAGTTTTTCAATGATACAAGGCCTTAGCCAGATCGAGGTAGGCTGTATGGACTGCCTTTCCTCATCAATGGCTTTGGTGACTGTTGAAAAAGTCAACCAAGTTTAAAAGGCATGATCTGCCTTTGACAAAGCCAAACTGGGTTGGATCCAAAGTCTGCAAATTCCTATTTCTTTATTTATGAGGTCCATTATGATCCTCTCCATGGCTTTGCAGATAAGGCTTGTCAAGCTAATGGGCCGTAATTTCCCAGGGGGGTGGAGGCACCGCCTTTGTGAAGTGGGACCACAGTTGCAGCGCGCCACCCTGAGGTGCGTATCCAGAGGTAAGACTTTGATTAAACAGCTGTCCTAGCTGTGCACACAGCGGGGACACCATCAGGTCCCATGGATGCTGTGTTTTTGGAGATGTTTGGGGGCTGGATATCTCTCCTTTGAAGTGGGGAGAAGTTTGCACTGAACCTGTCAGCCAGTATGTTGGCAATGTCTGTAGGATCAGTAATCTTCACATCATTTTGAACTAGTTCTGAGCATATCTGGGAGTTTCCTCCTAGGTTTCTAACATAGCTAAAGAAGGCCTTATGATTGTCTTTTGAGTCTTTAGCTATTTTTCTCTCGAAATTTGCTTTGGATGATTTTATGAGAGCTCTTAGTTTTTTACTTATAGTGATCAAGGGTGTCTTGTTACTCTGTTCTTCCTTGTACCATGAAAAGGACAACCATTGGGAGCCATTTCTGAAGCTGTCAGGTTTGAAGACGTATGTGACAGTAAAGAAATTCAAGGTCCTAACTGTACAGAACTTTCTTTTTTTTTTCAAATACCTTAATTGAATGATCACTTGTGACATAGGCAATTTTACATTTATATAAAAGTAATCCAACTATATTAACATAATGAACAATATACTTCACATATATTGCTATATATTGTATAACCTAAGCAATATTATGTTTTCTTCTTTCAGCTTTTTCCCGGTTAGGGGTCACCACAGTGGATCACCTGTCCACTCATGATTGTCAGTGGAGTATTTTACGTTGTTGAGTTGCCAGCCCAGCACCAAAAGTTCCACGGAAGACACATACACACATGCACCTATGCCTAGGGACAATTTTGGAGTATCCAGTCCACCTACAGCATGTCTCTGGGATGTGGGAGGAAACCGTAACACCCGGAGGAAACCCACGTGACCACAGGGAGGACATGCAGACTCCACACAGAAAGCACCCCAGCCGAGGATCGAACCAGAGAACCTCTTGCTGAGAGGTGGCAACGCTAACCTCTGCACCACTGTGGCCGTCCCTAAGCAATATTACATAAATTATTCAATTCCTGCTTTTTTTTAAACAAGAAACATCTTCATTGAACCATCACTTACTACACAGGCAATCATACATTTATATTAATAAAAACAAATCATACCAACACAATCCTAGTCACAAGCATTTTACATCACAAACCATACTGACACACTCCCAGTTGCAAACATTGTACATCACTTATAATCTATCCACTCTTTCCCACTCAAACATTACATAACTCATTTAAGTCCTGCTGCCTTTTAAGGCCTCATTCCTCCCTTGTATGTATTGTTCCCACAATTCCCATTTTTTCATATGTAGTTTGTTCCTACCCCTTTCTAAAGATCTTAATTCCAGTTGTTTTATCTCTGTTACTATATTCAATACTTCCAGTATAGTTAGTTAAGATTTTGATTTCCATTTTCTAGTAGTTGCTTTTTTGGCAACCACCATTATTAGACAGAGCAAGGCCTTACCATGTCTAGGCAATTCCGATTCTGTCTCATAGCTCAAAAAACTCATCTCCCTCTTCAGCCCAATCTGTCCACCCACATCTCTGAATCCTTAGTCTGCCAACTCACTGCACTCCCAAATTACCTCTTTCTTCCCCTTCACACCTCCAACATTTGCTGTCTACCTGAGGAAAAATGCTGGGGTGTCTACTTGTATACAAATATGTATTTAAACATTTCCAGGCAAAAATCCTAAGTCTTCTAGATTTTGTTGCATATTTGGAAGACATACATATATTCTCCCATTGTTTATTTGTGATTTGCTTATCCAGTCTCACTTCCCAATCCTTTCTAACCTCTTGATCCTTATAGTTATCGTGCAATATTTTATATGCTCTACTAATTATTCCTTTTTTTAATGGCAGCTTCTATTTTAGATTCTGCTGAAAATTCTGCAAGTGTTGGTCTTTTTTCCCTTTGCCTATACTTTGATATCAATCCCTGATAGAGAAGGCAATCTCTAACCTGCAGTCTAAATAAATTCTTGGGGTCTTCCCATTCTGTCATCTTTCCCGCTCTAGTTATTTGCTACCAATACCTTGGTTCCTTTGCCAATGTTTTCTAATAAATTCCAGCCCCCTCTTGCCTATTGTCTGTATTCCTAATTGCAGTCATCCCTATTGTTAGAATCTTTCTCCATTCCTGCATTGGTTTAGCTCTTATACTGTCTGCTACTTTATGGATATAATATGCTGCATGATTATTGTTATTTTCCTTAAAGGCCTGCATCCAAAATCTCAGTCTCTCCTTCTTTCTTGAGCAACCCCTATATTTTTTATCATCATCCCTTTTCACTTTGAATTATAGTTTTCTGCTTGTGCTCTGTACAGGAGTCTTAACTGCGTAGCTCTGAAATACCCCAATTCAAATTAGGTAATCTCAATTTGCCCTGTTCTACTGGAAGAATCAGATTATCCCACTTGACTCTTGCCATCTTCCCCACCCAGATTAAGTCCTTCAGCTCTTTAATTGCTACCCACAACTTCTTCTCTGGTTGATAAAAATATGCCTGACCTGTGTATAAGACTAAAGGGACTAAAAACATTTTAACTGCTTGCATCTTACTATCCATATCCATATAACAAAGCTTCCATTTTCACAGTTTTTGTATTATTTTCTGTTTAGTCTCTTCCCACATATCCTTAGCTACCACACTAGAATAATTTTTAATCCATACTCTTAAATAATTCATTTTATCATGTCCCCATAAATATGGGTATTCCCAAACCAGTTCATGTATGGGTAAATAATTTATCGCTATTGCCTTTGTTTTAGCTGCATTCATTTTGTAACATGAAAAGATCTGAAACTGTCTGTGTTCCACAACACTGTAATGTCTTTTTCTGTTTTGTCAGGGACAAAAATATTATCATCTAGAAATGAAACCAGCTTTTCTTGACCACCATGCCAATTACATCCTTGAATTTCTGAGTCTCTTATTTTCTTTGCCAGTGGTTCTAAATATAATGTAAATAATAAAGGGAAAGAAGACACCCCTACCTGGTTCCTCTGCTCAAGAAGAAATTATCAGAGAGGACCCCACCCACTTTAATTTTTACATCTGATCCCTCATATATTCTCCTAATCCACCTTATAATTTTTTTCAGGAAATGCAAATGCTTCTATTGCCCTGCTCATAAAGTCCCAGCTTACTCTGTCAAATGATTTTTCTGCATCAAGACCCACCACCAACAATAATGGTATTTTCTTATATCTCGTGGTCGAGTGACATCTGAAAACATGCAGGTAGGTGCATGCGTGCATGGGTGTGCCTTCTTTGAAGGTTGGGCATCAGGCTGGCAACTCGGCACTGTAAAAATCCACTGCCAATCTTTAGCGGACTGGAGTTCTGCTGTGGCGGCCCCTAACTGGGAAAAGCCAAAATACTTTTTTTCTGCTTTCCTCTGGATCATCAGTGTTCTGTTAATGTTGTCAAATGTTTGCCTCCCCTCCACAAAACCATGTTGATCCATATCTATCAGTTTTGGCATTACGTTTGCCATTCTTTTAGCCATTTTACACATGAACACTTTATAATCATGGTTTAGTATTGAAGATGGATCGAAAGTATCCATACCCTCTTTAGGTATTACAGTTACCACTGCTTTCTTCCAGGACAGCAGTACTCCTCCTCTTAAAATATTGTTAAACAAAACCTTCCAGATCTTTAACAGTTTTTTTCTTCCTAGCTTCCATACTTGTACAGTAATACCATCTATTCCTGTGGACTTTCCTGTAAATTCGCTACACATCACAATTTTTATCTCATCTCCTCCTATCCTAACTGTTAGTAATTGAGCCTCGTCTATCTCTAACCTTGGCATATTTAATTCTTCCATAAACATTTCCATTTGTATAATTTCTTGATTTTCATATTTCTCTGCTTTATAGAGACTCTCATGGAATTTCTGAAATATTTCTAATATCTGTACATGATCTCTTGTTACCTTCTTTGTTATAGGCTCCCTAAGTTTCTTGATGGCCATTTCTACTTTCTGTAGCCTGAGTCATTGTGCTAAATTTTTTTTTGCTCTAGTGTTATCAAAAATCATTTTCTTAACCACAATATTTCTAAGCTTCTGCATATAATTGAGGTAATCCCTTATTTTCTGCCTAGCATTCTGAATTTGATCCTCTTCCTGTTGTATGAGATTCTCCATATTCTGCAATACTTTCACATTTATCAGTCCCTCTAAATAACCTTCTTAACCATAGCTCCTTTTCTTTTATTTCCACGCTATTTTTAAACTCCACCTTAATTTTATCTCACTCTCTAGCTATATTTTCAAAATAAATTTCTATTCTCTTTAACAACTGCTGAATAATTTCCACTACTCATTCCTTAAATTCCTCTCTTTTCAACTGATAGGTGGGAAAGCACCAATGTCTCTTTTATTTCATTTTCCTGTGTTTTTATTTTAGTTATTATTGGCGCATGATCTGAAATAGTTATTGGGTGGGTATCAAGACCTTCAATTAAATGCACATGTACCTGTCAAATGTAAAATATGTCTTGCCTAGCCCAGTTTTTATAACTTGGGAAATAATATGTAAATTCACTCCAAACTCCTGTTAATTAAATTCACATTTTCTATGCCAGACATTTTCATAAATTTCTTCAAAAATCTCCTCTGCTTTGTTATTTTCCCTTCTGGGCCCCCCAGACACATCTTCACTACTGCAAATCAAGTTCCAGTCCCCACCTGTAAGTAATATTCCTTGCTGACAACTGATTAATTCTCCCAGAATTTTCATAAGCTCCATTCCAGCAGTTTTAGATGGAATGTAAGTACATGTCAGTGTAATCCTCCTCCCTTACCAGTAGCCCCTTAGCAGTACAAATCTGCCATTATTATCTTTTTTACCTTCTTCTATCACTATTGGTGCTGCTCTTGAAGTTAATATAAATACTCCTATTTCCTTTGTCCCAGATATTCCACTGAATTACCATCCTGAAAACCTTTCTTTATCAAATTCACATGTTCAGTTCTTTCTAAATTTATCTCCTGTAACAGCTATTTGTACTCTACGTTTTAATATAGTTCACTACTCCTTCTTGTTTGTGTTTATCTGTGAGGCCATTTACATTTAAAGACATTAAAGGAAACAGCATTGTATGAAAAAGTTATATTCATACCTTTTATGTAGAACACCTTTTTTGTTAAATGTCTAGTTCCAGTTTTTGTGTTACATGCATACACTGACAGGTTGAACTTTTATACAGTTTTTGTCATGTATATTTGAGCCTATGTCACATCTTATAAAACTTTTTGTTTTATTGAAAGCCCTCATACAACCCCCCCCCAAAAAAAACACATAAAATCTATTAACTTAATACTAACACAAACAACTATGTACAATTTCAAATACTGAACTTTTACCTCCTAATAAGAACAAAAGTCCCAAACTGACAGCCAGAATTACAGACTTGAGTTAACCTTAAGGAAAGGTCATCCATGCTAAGAGGCATGGTACAGTCTGTGTTTCTTCTAGTGCTGATTGAGTTTGTATTATCTTTATAGCTCTCCCAGCTGGGAAAAACCCTGAATATTTTCAGAGAAAATTAACTACCTTGGGAAAGCCCCTGAATGCTTTCAGAGAACATTATCTACTTTGGGAAAATCCCTGAATGCATTCATAAAACATTATCTCTTAGCCAAGTTTTTTTATCCTCTGCCAATCACTCTCCACCAGACTGTAGCTAGTAGATTGTCTCCATGGAGACAGAAGAATTAGGCAGACAGTTTCTCTTTATCAGATTGTTTTCATTCATGGAAACATGACCAGCTGCAGAATTGTTACTGAGGTTACATGTATTTGTTAGAAAAAAAGCCTCAATATTCAGTGTTCTTTTTCATTTACTTGCTCTCTTTTAAAACTTGTTAATAAAGTAGTCTAAGGTCTTTAATCCAGCCATTTCCCTATGCAAGAATGAGAAAAAGACATTATTTTTTCTTTTATCATGCTTTTTAACCAGGCATTTTTTATATATTGCAGTGCCTCCATTTCTTAAAACTGAACAAGAAGAGAGAGAGAGAGAGACGGGAGAAAGAAAAAAAAAAGAACAGCAGTACCTGTTAACAATCCCCATTGCACTTAAAAATAACAGAAAAAAACTTTACTTTATAACATGTAAAGAAAACCACATGCCACAGAACTGGTATTACTTAAGAAAAAAAAATCCTTACTTACAGTCAACTTTCTCCCTCCTCTTGTCCTCCCCAAAACACTTTTCTGAACATTAATGATATGAAGTAGGGCATATGCTTTAGAGTCCCACACAAGTGTAACATACTCTGAAAAAGTCCAATATTTCCTTGTTCTGTCATATTCCACAAATATCATTATTGCATTGTAATCCCATATTATGTTACTGGTTTTATTACTGTTCATCTACAAAATCCTGTCTCTTGCTTTTTTCCACCATACTCTCAATTCTTCTAGTCAACTCTCATGCCCCCCCTTCCTTATCTCCAACATTTTACATTGAAAATTTTGAAAAGGTTTCACAGGTGTAATCCCTCTGTGGTCTTTATTACTAGAAGAACAAGAAACATAATCTCCTTCTGTTTCACAGCTTACTTTTTGTTGGATAAACTTGTATTTCCTCCTTAGCATGTACATCATCAAATATTATTTTGGCCCTCCAGGGAAGAGTACTTTGAAGACAACTGGGTGCAGCAGTTTGAATCCCACACCTGCATCTCAACATTCCCTGAATAGTAGAATACATTTGTTCCTCTTCTGTCTGGTGCACAATGAGTAATCATTCTCCACAAACACTCTGCTGTCTCCCACTTTTAGTACTTTGTCCTTCTGCCACAGTTTTATCAGAATCGATTCCTTCTGCTAGTAGGATTGCATCTTTACTATTGAAGGTCTAGGTTGCTTTCTTATAGCCAGGCTTGGAGCTGTGCTCTTTCAACTAACAACCCCTGCTGTGAAATACCAGTCCAGTTGCTTATTTGTGCTTTTATAAAAGTAATGCAGTCTGTTCCTTCCAGCTTCTCTGGTATAGCTGAAAATCTCAGGTTTTTCCCTACGTGCTCTGTCCTGTATTTCTATTATTTTTGTAAACATCTCTTCCTGAGCAGTCTCATATTCAGCCAGCCTTTTCTTTATTTCAACCTCTGATTTTTGCAGCTTTACCATCTCATCTGAATATCTTTTTAAAACTTCTTCCATTTTTTCCAGCCTTTTGTTGTTTATGTTGATATACCCCATCACTGTTTTATTTATTTTAACCAGGTCTGTATACAGTTGTCTTTTATCATCCTGTAGGTTACTGGAAGTCATGACTGAAGGTTGCATTGCTTTTTGTTGAACAGCTGCAGAACTCTACCCAGTCAGTGTTTCTTCCTCACTTTTTGTAGCTGATTTTTTCCAGGTCTTCTCTATTTCTTTATTCTGGGCATCCAGACAGTGCATTTACTAGCCAGTTACAGACATTTACCCATAAACGCAAGTCTACTGGCCGCCTCTGCTGAGTTTCTGTTTTATACTGGGAGAACTAGAAATAAGCTGTTGCTCAATGTTCAGCCATCTTGAAAGTCCCATACAGAACTTTATTTTACTGTTTGTAAAGTAAGTATATGTATTTATTTATTTATACATTTATTTATTGCGGAAAGTAGACTGGGCATTTTGACCATATGTCACCTAATACCATGTTAAAAAAGTAACAAAAACTGCCTTATTTATCAAGATATATGTAAAAGGTTAACATGTCCTCATTCACAGGGCTCAGAGACTGTTCTGCAGAGTGCATATGGGATATTCCCTCTATCTGTTTACCTTCTTACTCTCTGGCTGCCCATCTAAAGCTGAAAGAGGGTGCACATTTATCCTGATGATTGGGCAGTAAAGCCTCTTCTTCAGTTGGAGAACTCCAGAAAGTTGTGATCCTGAGGATGCAATGCTTTCTGAGTTTAGGAATGCTGAAAGCACAAAAGTGAAAAAAAAAAAAAGATAAAGAAAAATTACTGAATTTCACTACCGCCAAAGTACAGCTAGTGAAGGACTTCTTTATGACCATAGCAAACAAGGCCCATCTCGATTCTGGAACCTTCTTCACTCAACCCCCCCCTGAAACTAATGCAGCTAACAAACAGTGTGTGTTCTGCCTTTGATCCCTGCACTTAAGATTTCAGGTTGTCACCTGTATCCTGTTGTTTTTTTATCTATGCAGAGCCAAACCAGTAACTGACACCTGCATTAGACTGCTTGTGGAGTCCATTTTCAGCAGTCTGAAGTTCTTAGCTCCTTGTTTAGGAAGCAGAGAGGTAGAAACATGGCAAGCTGAAGGAGATGATGGCTGGTAATTATACCATGCTGTCTGCTTAAGTCTGTAAAGAAACCTAGAACTGTGCCAGTTGTGACATACAGTACCACAGTTATGTGGCACATCTCTAAGGGATAGGAAATCGCTCCTGACCCTGTTAAGACCAGGATGATCATGGTCTTTGCAAACAAACTAATTTTATTACTTCAGACAGTTTACATAATCAGCCAGGAACACAGACCTCTTTGTTAGACGTCTGTACAAAGAAATTTTAACCCCATGCAAATGCAGGTTGAACAGGGTAACTTTCTTAGACATCATAGAAATATGGCCACCCAAGATAACTCCATTTGCATCCTCTCTGAATCACCAGATCCTTAGCTTTTTTCCAGAACACTGTACACAGATCTGGTAGCAACAAATCCCTTCTCAATCAAGATGGACCAGACACTTCTATATGCACTTCCTCTAATGACTTTTCTTTGCTGAAGTGCATTCATATCTCATACACAGTGGTGCAAACTGGTCAACTTATTTTAGTTAGTGTATGGGTCTGTTTGTCTCTCTATCTGTTTAGGCATCTGCCTGTTTTTTTCTTAGCCAGATAACTCCAGTGCATGGCAAGTGTCACTTTTCAGCAGTGACCTGGGACCATTACCTGGTTAAGTAACTTGCTCAGATCACAGTCTGTAAGTAGAAGTTGAGGGAATCAAACCCAAAACTCCAGGATGAAGCTCATTAACAGCTTTTAGCTTTAATCACTTGAGCTAAACTACCAGTCAGATCATAGTCAGTGAATAAAACTGACAAAAGAAGAGCCAATGGTCCATCCCTTTCACTGCAAATTTGTCTCCAGGATGGGAAACATTTACTCCAAAACTTCAATATCATTAATCTCATAGCTAGGAATAAGTCATGCGAATACTCCACATCCACTTAGCATCAAAGAAGCAGTAAGTCCACCCACTAGGAAGTCCTATTTGTCTAACTGAAGTATTAGATTTATAAACAAGGCTTGTCTTAACTCTCCTGTAAATGTGCACATTTTAGTCATTTCTGTCTGTAACTCACTGGATCCCCCTGTTTCTGTCAACTCATCAGTTAAGCATTTCTAGAATGGGACTTCATTTATGGTCATGTAATCATCCATTTCCCTGGCTTGGGACCAGAACTGTGCCTTAGAGAAGCTAACTCTGTCTTTGAACTTTTCATTACAGCTGAACTGAGGCTTTCTTCTAGTAGATGTTAACTCTGCTGCAAAGATCTCTAAACTTTAGGGAATATTATATTGTCTTCCACAAGGACAGGATATCTCTGAAGACCATTCCTTCATCATCCCTAAATCAGGGCACATGGTTGTCAATTTTCTGTCCTCAGTCAGAGAGTAAAGGGGGAGAGGAACTTGTACAAGTTGGATGTACCAGGCATCTGAGGTATTGCATAAACGTAACTGAGGACTTCAGGCAAACTGTGCTTGTCATCTTAATGAGATGCAGACAAGGTCAGCTGGTGATTAAGCAAACTCTTTTTCCCAGATGACAACAAACTGTAAAGCTTTTTACTGTGTCCAGCATGGCAAGGCCAGAGCATACTCTATAAGGCCAGCAGCCTTCCTCAAGAATATTTCTGCCATGAGTGTTTGTGAAGCTGTAACATGGAGTTCAGTTTACATGTTTTCAAAGCACTTCAAACTGGATATCTGTTCCAGAAGTTGGGAGGTATTTGCCAGGGCTTTCTACTGGGTA